>NC_079164.1:35542162-35609662 GCF_947568905.1 Ostrea edulis
TTTAGGTCTACCTCGTTTTCTTCTATGAAAAGAAATAACAGCTTGGGAAATGTTTTTCTCATCTTCCAAGGCATCTGCAACAACAGGTGTAGAATTGATGTCTTCACTATCAAGGGTGGTTGCATTAGAAGCCATCTCCTCATTCGTTTCATTTCCGTCTTGTGTCTTTTCATCAGGAACATCCAAAACCTTTTCATCACATTTTTCTTCACTTAAAAGCCATTCACAAAATGAAATTAATTTCTGTAAACTCATTATTTTAGCGATTTCTGTAACGTGGTTGATGATGTCCAAGGACACAGTGGCTTCACCAGTGTACATGTAATCAACAACAAGCTGAACAGCCTCGCCATAGGATGATTCGTCGCCATCTCCTTCAATGTGAATTTCTATGACCTGTGGCGTGTTTTGAGAAAAAGCTCTAGGATCATCTTCGCCTTGCCCAAGGAAAGTATGGAAATATGGACTGGTTGACGCCAAGATATTTGAATGTACAAGTACACTGGTATCACAGACTTTAAGAATAACATCACAAAACTTACTGGACAGTCTCTGTTCGTTCAATTTCTGTAATATCTTGGAGAAGTGTGAATTGTCAACAAACCGAGAGTTTTTCATCAACGCCGCCATTTTTATTTATTTTCCCTTCCAATCGCAACTTCTCGGCAAGTTTCCCGGAAATCCCCGAGATGTTTCAACTGCGACTCGCTTCATGATGTAAACATTAATTTTCATATAATCCTCTCCAATGCGTTTACTTACATGAATACGTCACGCTGACATCATATTTCATGCAGAAGTTTTTGTTATGCTCTTATTCGGCTGTCTCCGTAAGCAGTTGGGAAGTCGTCCGGACTGACTGTTTACAATCGGACACAGTCGGCAATTTCCGTGTTTGCTCTGTCATTTAAAATTGTTGCAGGGCCGCATTCGATCATAGCATGGAAAATGCGCAGCTAAGGGACAACTTAAAATAAAATTGTTTCATTGATTTAAATTTCTTTTCATCTATATAAGATTACATTCATTTAAATTTTGTATTTCTTTTCTAACTTGTTAAATAGGAAATGGGATATTTATGCACAATAACATTCTAGATGTTTTAAAAATAAATTGATCTATGGTGCTGATAACATGTATTGATGTGTAGAATCGAAACGCACATTATTCACTCTGTATGCACATGGAACAACCACAGGCACTGTAAATACATTATGGCGTCTGTATACTAGTAATAACAGTTATTATTAGTGTACAGAAGTCATGACTTATTTACAGAAACAAGTGCCTGTGGGAAAAACATATCCAGAGGCGGATCCATGAATTGCGGTTAGGGGGCGCAACTTTATGAGTCTGGGAATCTGGGGGCCGCCTTGAGACGAAGCCCTCAGAAGCTCTTGGATTTTACAGATTTTATAGGGCTTGAAATATGTCTTATATGTAGTAATTTTTACTATTTTCTGTCATTTTAATAAGGTGAAATTGATAAAGTGACGCACATCTTTTAAAGGGTTTTGGGGGGAAAATGTCAGTTTTCAAAAAAAAAAAGGTCATTCAATAAATCAAAAGATTTTGTCATTTATTTCTCCGAGAGTGGAAGAAATTACTGCTTCTTTTATGGTTTACGGTTTTCTAAACACGAGACCACAATTTTTGAAACTTTTAGAGAGGGGGGGGGGGGGCTGTGACACCCCCCCCCCCCTTTAAATCCGCCACTGATATAACTACAAATACATAAATCACAAATTATAGAGAGCTATGGGGTGTTGACTTTGCACCTTAATTTGTCATAATCCTTATTTCATTTAACATAATTCATGATAATAAATTCACTTCAAATAAATAATCTCTCTGATAAGTAAGTATTTTTCATCCCGTGGGGATCCGGGTTAGAATAGGTCCTCAGTGTCCCCTTGCTTGTCGTAGGAGGCGACTGAATGGGGCGGTCCTTCGGATGAGACCGCAAAAACCGAGGCCCCGTGTCACAGCAGGTGTGGCACGATAAAGATCTCTCCCTGCTCAAAGGTCATACGCGCCGAGCATATACTTAAATTTTGCAGCCCTTCACCGGCAGTGGTGACGTCTCCATATGAGTGAAATATTTTCGAGAGGGACGTAAAACAATATTCAATCAATCATTTAAAGTCGGAACTATTTACAATAAACAAGTAACATGAGCTACAAAGCTCTTGAATAAAACACATACCACAAATGGTATATATACATACACAGTCATAAAACAAACACATTTTAAATAATAAAAAAAACCAAAAAAACCACATATACTATATGAACAAAAGGAAAAAGAACTTCATACATATACAGAAGAATCAGGGGTAAAAAAAAAAAGGGGGGGGGTGAGAGGTAAGAAGCAAAGCACTAATATAGTTGGGACTTGGGAAACATAAAACATGCATAGATATACAGAGACTAACTATAACACAAATAGAAACAGAATCAGGGGTAAGATACACAGCACTAATGCAGATGGGAAACATGAACATGCATAGATATACAGGGACTATATAACATACGGAAGAATCAGGGGTAAGATAAACAGCACTAACACAGTTGGAAAAGTAAAATTTAACGGGTAACAATAATAGTTTAGATTAAAATTTTAAGACTTAGGCAGGAGAGGCTGGAATCTGCATGAGCTACATTTACAATTTATTTCTCCACACCAATTTAGGATATGATTTGAGAACTGACTGTATGAAGAGAAATTTCTGACATATTTTTTGGCAAAGAGTTCCAAAGCTTTGCTGCCTCATATCTGAAATATTCAATCCCATACTTGGTTATTCTTGATTTGGGTATTTCAGCTGTACATATTCGTATATCTAGAATTGTATGAATGGTTTTTATAATAACTAAATCTTGTAGGAAAAATGGGGTGATTTTGTGAATAGTTTTAAAAGTTTCCAGAGCTATTGTTCGCATTCTCCTGGTTTTTAATTATGGTAAGCTCTTTCCTGAATCTTTTCAATTTCGCGGGTAAATTATATATTGTTTATTTACCCAATTTGCTAAAATGTTTGCCTTTATACAAAACTTGATGCAAGCTACATCCATATACCCTCTGTAAGATCGGAGTGAAGTTTCAGTATGAAAATTTTGAAATACTAAGCTTTTGTGTGTGTGTCAAATTCAATATATTTTCTTTTTCTTTAAGACGACTACTGTCTAAAGTTGTTTTTCTGGGAATATGTACACCTACACAGTGTGTCCTTATTAACTACAAAGTTTCACGAAATTCTGTTGAGCGGTCTCAGAGGTGCTGTGCTGGCAAGAACAGGACAAATGGACTCGAAATTCTGAGTTCAAAAGGGGCATAACTCCCAGAAAAATTATTGAATCAGATATTAAGGTAGTTCCATCCTCATGTGACTTATCAATATTAATGGTTAAAAGTAGAAAAACTTTCTTAATTTCCACTCAATATAGTAAAATTTAGGTAATAACCAAAGAAAATGTATATGTTGCCATCCTTTTAAAGATGTCAGACGTACAAAAACAGAAGTATACATCAACATCAGAAAATCCACGTTTTCGTTAAACAGAATAATAAAAATATATAAAAACTTGTTGAAATGACAATATTCAAGTATCAACAGTTTTTAAAAAAAAATGTTAATTCATAAATATGTATAGATTAATTGTGGATATTAGGGAAACCAATGTATAATAGACATCCAGTAGAGGAAGTTCCAGCATAGGAGTTATTGCCCTTGACAAAAAATTTTTAATCATAATTAATTGATTATCTATGG
Organism: Ostrea edulis; assembly: GCF_947568905.1. Taxonomy (NCBI): domain Eukaryota; kingdom Metazoa; phylum Mollusca; class Bivalvia; order Ostreida; family Ostreidae; genus Ostrea; species Ostrea edulis. Next base: position 35,545,936 of record NC_079164.1, read on the forward strand.
GAAATATAAACTTTTTCAGTATCAATAGTTTATCAGATTTTTTATTATATCCAGTGAATAAAATTCCTTTGAAAGATATATTTCTATCATGCACAAAGTTTAATTTATTAAGATTTTGCAAAAACCAATGACATCACATGAGGATTGATCAACCTTAATTACAAAATTTCACGAAATTCTGTTGAACGGTCTCACAGGAGTTGTGCTTACTAGAAAGGGACTGACGGACGGACAAACGGGTCAAAAACATTAAACCCTCCGCAACTTCGTTGCGTGGGGCATAATTACAGTTTACCGTTTGATCCCGATCAAATTTAACTACATATTTACATAAAATTCTAGCGCATTACATCTAAATTTCCAAGATTATGTCTTTATTTTATTTTTTTAAGTATCATATCTTTTATTGTCAACTGAATAGTGAATTCCTTGAAAATAAATCATTGATAATTGGATTTAAAGAAAAATGAAATAATTACGTCTAGGAATGAAGATGACTAGAATAATGATTTTGTGAGTTTTTTTATGATTACCGCTGTCGTTTTCGCTGGAAAAAATAAAATAAAAACAAAACAAATACTTTTGACAAATACTGCAGTCATTTTATAAGCATGTTTATTTAAGCGGTATACATACAAATAAACAATTAAATTGCATTAATCATAATTTTTTTCCAGCGTACTCTAAAGTACTCCGTTTGGTAGTACCTAGATTCGAACCTGGGCCCCTGAATCTACCAACTGCGCTAACTGGCCATCGGCGATCTAACCCATCTGACCACTACTAGTGTCATGTAAAATTATGTCCGAGTCATTTTCCTATTTCCCGTAAATGAATTAACATATTTCGTAAGTCACAAAAGGAATTTAATTTCATAGCCAGTGCCACTCAACTTCGAATTGGTGTGGTAAACTTCGAATATTTGCATATTGTCACAATTTTTTTTCAAACAGAAAGACTGGTTACCCTTTTTTGTATAAGTTACAAGGATCAATTTCACATGCGATATTCATTTGAACCCTGCAGCTCCTAATATTTATAATCACTCTTTAATCAATTTGACATATTTTTTCCTTGTTAGTACTTATTGAAAAGAACAATTTTGAACGATTTTGCTCAATTCAGAAATAAATTTCATTTTTAATACATATTTACATGCATTTAGTATCATATATGTACATGTATTGAATATTGCATATTCACACATATTGAAAATTCCATATTTACATGTATTGAATATTACATATTCGTATGTATTGAATATCACATATTTACACGAGTTTAGTATTACATATTTACATAAATTTAATATTACATACTTTACATGTATTGAATATTGAATATGTACGTGTACTGAATATTACATATAGACATGAGCTGAGTATTATGTATTTCATGTATTGAGTATTACATATTTACAAGCATTGGGTATTGCATATCATATCCTTACATGTATTGAGCATTATATGTGAATATGTAGCGAGTATTAAAAGTATTGATATTTATATGCATGGAGTATTACATGTTTATATGCAATGATTTTACATATTTACATGCATTGAGTTTACATATTTACATGAGTTTCGCATTACATATTTACATAAATTTAATATCACATATTTACATGCATTGAGGACTACATATTTACATGTATTGAGTTTTATGTATTTACACGAGTTTTTTGTTACACATTTACATGAATTCAATATTATATATATTAATATGCATTGAGTATTACATATCTACATGTATTGATTATTACATATTTACATGTATTGAGTATTAAATATTTTGATTTATCATATACTTGGCAATGATTATGCAGATTCTGCACTGCGTGATACGGGTGACGTCACAATAGCCGATATCAATGACCGGTCCGAAAATCCATATCACACCGGCGTGCAAAAATGCATATCAAGCTGAAAATTACCTATTCGCTCATAACAATCAACGTATCGATGTTTATACCGTGGTAAATCAATGTATCAATGTTTCTACTGTAGTAAATCAATGTAGGAGAGTTTTTACCATAGTTTATTATAATTGATATATCAAAGTTTTTACTGTCGTCAATCAATGTATGAGAGTTTTTACCATAGTTTATTATAATTGATATATCAAAGTTTATAGCGCCAATGTTAATCAATGTATCAGAGGACTTCAATATACCAAAGTTTTTTTTTTACTAGAGTAGGCCTAAATCATTGTATCAAGGGAAAAGTAATGTATGAAATATTCCTTAATCTGCTTTTAAAATGCAGAAACGTAACTCACATGTGATAACAAGAATATCGTTTTATAATTTTACTAGCTTACGAACTCCGTATCAAATAAAAAAAAAACCATCAAAAATACTATCCCGTTCGTATGTAATATTTAAGCAAAAAAAAGTGCAGTATATGATAAATAAAATTTTACATGCCAAAATCCATATCATATGTCATATCAGCCCTCGGGCCCCATATCAACCCTCAAGCTGATATGGGGTCCCTTGGGCTGATATGACATATGATATGGATTTCAGCATGTAATATTCTCTATGTATCGAGTATTATGTATTTTGATGTATTGTGCATATGTATTTCATGCAATGAGTATTACATATCTATATGCATTGAGTATTACATATCTATATGCATTGAGTATTACATATCTATATGCATAAAGTATTACATATCTATATGCATTGAGTATTATATATCTATATGCATTGAGTATTACAAATCTATATGCATTGAGTATTACATATCTATATGCATTGAGTATTACATATCTATATGCATTGAGTATTACATATCTATATGCATTGAGTATTACATATCTATATGCATCCAGTATTACATATCTATATGCATTGAGTATTACATATCTATATGCGTTGAGTATTACATATCTATATGCATTGAGTATTACATATCTATATGCATCCAGTATTACATATCTATATGCATCCACATATCTATATGCATCCAGTATTACATATCTATATGCATTGAGTATTACATATCTATATGCATTGAGTATTACATATCTATATGTATTGAGTATTACATATCTATATGCATTGAGTATTACATATCTATATGCATTGAGTATTACATATCTATATGCATTGAGTATTACATATCTATATGCATTGATTATTACATATCTATATGCATTGAGTATTACATATCTATATGCATTGAGTATTACATATCTATATGCATTGAGTATTACATATCTATATGCATTGAGTATTACATATTTACATGCATTGAGTATTACATATCTATATGCATTGAGTATTACATATCTATATGCATTCAGTATTACATATCTATATGCATTCAGTATTACATATCTATATGCATCCAGTATTACATATCTATATGCATCCAGTATTACATATCTATATGCATTCAGTATTACATATCTATATGCATTCAGTATTACATATCTATATGTATTGAGTATTACATATTTACATGCATTGAGTATTACATATCTATATGCATTGAGTATTACATATCTATATGCATTGAATATTACATATTTACATGCATCGAGTATTCCGCCTATAACAGTCACACTACCACATAATTGTTTGTATTTGGTGAACAAAGATTACACATTTGAATGGTTTATTCATATAATTTTAATGTGTAATATTTCAATGTTAAAGATACAAAAAAAAGCATTGTATGTCTATCACGAAATATTTACAATTTAACATTATATTTTGCATTCCATTTTCATTATTTCCTCAACATATGATAGCATATTCTCCCAGTATAACAAAATATGTAAATAAGATTTGATATAATATATAAAGATTGTTACTGTGTAAACAAAAATTACAATGACATTAAATATAGCAACAAAACAATTCATGATATTCAGCTGTCATTCCTAGAAATCTGTCTATATACCGGTATTATGCCACCACAAAATATTAACAAAATAAAACAATCATAATATGATGAGACTCGGTAAGAAAACATTAGATACTGCCTAATTCATACAAGTATTCACCTGCACTGATTATAACAGGGAACTTCTCAGCTCCTCTTATAATTACCATTTACAACTGCATGATTTTATAAGGGTATTCATCATTTCTCCTCATACCATATAGCGTTAAATCGGGTATAGTTTAATATCACCGACAGGAGTTCTTCAGGTTTAACTCCCTTGTCTCTGAGTCCTGTCAGTTGTGTCTCCAGGTGTGTCTTTTCACGCCCCAGTAACCAGCACAGGTAAATCGTGTGACTCAGTAGAGGGGCCAGGAACACACTCGTCTGGTTATTGCTCACGCATGAAAGTGCTGACTCAGCATATTTCAGTGCTGTCTCTTGGTCGCTTAGCTTTTGGTGGCATGCTGACAGCACACAAAGCGTGCACACCACATCGCTGTGCTGATCTCCTTGAAGTCTCTCCTGCACAGGGAGGTATTTTTCCATAATGCTTACACAATGAGAAAATTCCCCTCTCTGGAGACTCTCTATTCCCTCCTTAAATTTCTCTTGGTAAAGGAAATCTTTAAATTCATCAGAAAATCGCACAGAGTCTATTGTGAATAGATGCGTCAGGTACTGTTCAAATGCTCGGCTTCTCTGCGCTATTGTCTCGTCTTTGAAATTGCGTATCACTAATTTTCCTGGAAATGAAATGTGTTCCATTTCTTTTGGAAACCTTTTCCTTAGTTTTGAGTTAAGATCATTGAAATCAGAATATCTTTTCTCTATAATCCCTGGCGTCTTGCCAATTTCTCCCTCTGATCCTACAGACAATGTGTATTTCTAAAGGAAAATAAAAATAAACCATATATTCTGTATTATACTTAAACTTCCTTTAAGTCAAGTAAAAATCTAATGGAAATAATGGTTATTTACATTACCTCTACAAATCTGTTGATAGAGAACAACTAGATATCATTGTGATGACAAAATTATTATAAAAGGGCCCTGATTTGTGACATTATTTAAAGGAGATGCTAACTTGATCTGTAACCCATCGATATAAGTTCAAGTATATATTTTTAACTTAATAGCTGCAGGGAAAAACAAAACAAGAGACCCATGGGCCACTTCCCTTACCCAAGTCATCATGGCCCTCCTGCTGTTGTGATTTTTAAAAGATTTTTTTTTCAATCTTTATTCCCATGAAAAATTTTGTCCCCATATTGTGGCCCCAACCTAGCCCCAAAAGGTTACAACATAACCAAACTTGAATTAACAAACCAGGGATGCCTCAATACCAATATGACTAACATGACCTTGCTGTTCTGGTAAAGGTCATGGTCAGAGATCAGGTACTAAATGAAAGGTGCCATTAGAAATCTATATGCAAAATATGAAAGCTCTACCTTAAGTAGTTCAGGAGAGAAAGAAGAGATTAGTTTTCCTTAAAAGTGGGTCAAATTCAAAGGTCAAGGTCATAATGTAAAAAACTTTGGTCTCGTATAAAAGGTCTTGTTACAAGAAATGCACATAAGAAATATGAGAGCCAAATCACTCATCCTTCAAAAGTTACGAGCAAGGTAAACAAACAGAACAACAACATGCTCCCTCAACCCCCCCCCCCCCCCCCCCCCCCCCCCCCCCCCCCCAACTATAGTCATGAGGGTATAAAAAACTTGAATTCACACAACTTGGGAACATTTCCAATTCGATATGATTTAATGTGGCCCTGTTACTCTTGAAAAGAATTTGTTTTAATCAATTCCCTGTATATTCCCATGTAAAACTGTAATCTCCTACTGTGGCCCCACCCTACACCGCGGCCCCTGATGTGAACAAACTTGAATTCAAACACCCTTTAGATGCTTACATATTTAAAATATGACTAATCATGGCCCTGCTGTTGTTAAGATGAAGATTTTTAAAGATGTTTCCCTATAAATTCTTATGTAAAACTTTGTTTCCCTTTTGTGACCCCAACCTATCCCCAGAGGTCATGATTTGAATGAACTTCAATCTGCATCTATTTAACTATATCTATAGATATCTATTCAGAGTAAAGCCCATCTAATCAGAATATTGCCATTAATTTTCTTATCACGATATATAATCTCCCAGGGTTTGTGGCTGGATATGATTATTATCCAACGAGTTGTGTGATTTCTGTCTCTTGGAATACGTAAACTATATCATACAATTGATATCCACTGGATAAAGGGGTAAATATATATTTCAAACTGTACTACAATACAATATCGATATCATTGTCCAGCTCTACATTTAATTCTAGCACTTCATAAAACCTCTAACGATGAGTTATCAAAATAAGTAGGCAACTCACCACAAATGAAGATCTGCCTTCGTTCACTTTCTCTGCCTTGACAACTTCAAATATTACACCTCGAGTGCCTGGGTTGTCTCCCGTGAGGGATATGACAGCATTTCTTTCAGTTTCTGTAATTCAATCATATACATGTAAGACTACATTTTATATAAATACAATAAATTCATATGCATACCTAAGCAAAAAAATCTTTTTAATAAATAGAAAAGTTTTTCTTGTCTCAGTACAACAACATCAACAACTACAAATAAACCTCGTTATCTCAAACTCGATGGGACCGAGAAAAAACTTCAAGATACCCAAGGATTCGAAATATTGAGGGGAAAAATACTTAAATAATAAGTGGTTGGTACTTTCGAATCACTTTAACATATCCATGATGTTCGAGATATCAGTGTTCCAGATACCAAAGTTCAACTGTATATCTTATTCTTTTACCCTATGAAAAAAGAAAGGTTAAGATATGTGTAAACTAAAGTCCTCATGCATGAGTCTCAAGTAAAATGTGTAGAGTGATTAAAGGTGTCTGTTTCTACATAGTCAAAAACTGTAACACAGGGCCTTTATTGGTGACTAACAAGAACACAAGGATCCACACCAATCCAGCCACATCCATCCACTCACACCAATCCAGCCACATCAATCCAACCACATTAATCCACTCACATCAATCCAGCCACATCCATCCAGCCACACCAATCCAGCCACATTAATCCAGCCACACCAATCCAGCCACACCAATCTACTCACATCAATCCACTAATACCAATCCAGCCACATCCATCCACTCACATCAATCCAGCCACACCAATCCACTCACATCAATCCAGCCACACCAAGCCACCCACACCCATCCAGACACCAATCCAGCGACAATAATCCAGCTACACTAATCAAGACAAGGAATCAAATTGCATTCCTCAAACTATTCCAGCTAGTGAGAGCTCTATCAATGCAATAGTCCAGCTAGGTCAACATGGGGAGTTAACATGGTCATTATCCATGAAATGATACGGTCATTTCAACACAGGGATAACAATTACTACACACAGAAACATCATCATTTTGCTTCAGCACGAATTTCTCATTTGTCTCTTAATCATACCTGTTCAGACGTCTAATAATAGCCTTTTACAAGCTTGAATGTTGGTTTTTCTGTTATGCATATTCCAACTTTTAATTCTAACAGCAATAAGGCATTTTATTAGTAACTGCAAAGCACAAGGAGATAACTGGTTCTTTATGTATACTGCAAACATGGTGATTTACTTATGGGCTTTATTTACACTAAATATGTAATTATAAGATTTTTGTGTCAATTACCACAGTTATGCAATTTATTAATTGATGATATTGACATCACATAATGAAACCCAATGCATATGGTTTGCAAAGGAAAAGTACACAGGCATGCACAAACTACATGAGTGAAAAATTATCAAAAGGGACACAAAATAACAAGAAAGACAGATACACACACAAACACTGTAGATTCCTGAATTTTTACGCATGTACTTATCACAAAATGACTCGCAGACATCAAATCATGAGAACATCAATTCACAAGCGAACAGTTAATCTAGAGTTTTTACATGTATTTCATGTCAAATGAATACGAATAATTTCATCTTGTAAGAGGTGCTTTTTGCTAAATTATGTGACAATAAATTCCTCGCATATATTTAGGAATCTGTGGTGTGTACACACACACTGAGACTATGCAGAGATATTTTGTATATTTCAAAACATAATTTGCAAAGTCGGAATGAAATGCATGGAAGATTTCTTTAATCCCAGAAACTTCATGTTGGTTTTGTATGTAATTAATTTTGGGGTGACATGACTTGTATAAATATTGTAGGCCTAGCTTCATATCAGAATATGTATATCATAGTATATAATAGAATGTCTGACATTATAGAATACGAACAATGTATTTTCTTAATATGCTGATATACATAATAAGTCTTTCTTTCTTGAAAACTAAGTATTTTCTTGTCTTACAGATTTCAGAAACATAAACTGATAACTTCATGTATAGCTTGCATCTGCAGTAGTAAGGACAATATGGACTGTGGATATTGGCCTGGATAGCTCAGTGGTTAGTGGTTACCCGACTAGTAATGCAGGGGTCCAAGGTTCAACTCCTGGCCCTGCCCAAAATTTTCTCCTTTCCATTATATCACATTTGGTGTTGTGACCATTCCTGGATTTCAGGATAGAGACCTGTCAGGGGCAAAAAGAATCTGGGTTGTGTGTCTTTGAGGGCAAAGACAAATTAAAGGAGGGAGGAATGTAGTAGTTAGGGCTATATGGACTGGTCATGGATATCAGCCTGGATAGCTCAGTGGTTAGAGCACCTGACTAGTAATGCGGGGGCCCAGGGGATAGCTCAATGGTTTGAGCACCTGATTAGTAATGCAGAGGTCCAGGGTCCGATTCCTGGTTCAGCCATATATTTCCTCCTTTCCCGTATATACACATCTACAGCTGATCTAAACAGATATAACATTTTAATAAAGTGATAGCTCTATCAATATGACAGTTACACCATTCTAACTAGGGCATAAGTATTGCAAGAATAGTTTTTAAAACCCTTAATATGGTATCCATCTCCATTTTATGTGTTGGAGAAAGCATACGAAATATTAAAACCGTTACAAAAAGCTAGGAAACATAATTTTTTTTATTTACTACACGAATGAATTTCTAGATGTATTACAATTACTTGGTTTGACTACTTCCTGATTGTCGATTTTAAGCGTTAGGTTTTCACTCAAGGTGTCAAATTCTTCATCTTCTGCGGCTAGGAATCGGTCCTGGACGTCTTCCTCTGTGTTCAGGGCCTGCTTTAGGCTCTGGCTGATACGACTGTCTCGTATAAAGCTCATTCTCCAACATCTCCATCACATAATGCTAACATTTTCCCGTCAATTAGCCTATCTAATCAGGTAAAAGTGAAGTGTTCTCTGTTTGTTTTTCTTTGAAGGGGGATGGGTGTTTGACAGGTCGTTCAAGTTTCATTCGTATGAACAATCGAAGGAGTAATGCCTATTCAATATTTCTTATTTATTGATTCACCAAACCAGGGACCTATATAGTATATAGGTCCCTGACCAAACATGTTGGCATACAATCATGTTACACAATATAAGATATATATATATTATGATAATAAACTAAATACTAACAGTTCATATACTAATCTCGGCTGAGATATTCGGCTCGGCTGAATATTTGATTGTTTGGTGAATCAATAATTATGTAAATTGAATTTGGACTGATCAACGCCTTCATCGGTGAAGTATTTAGCCGAGCCGAATCTCAGCCCAGATACCTCGGCACACATCAAGTAATGGTTATTGCCATGGGTAAAGGAAATAACAATATCAATAGTCAGGGGCGGATCCAGGAATTGTGGTTAGTTGTGGGGGGAGGGTAAGTCTATTAATTTATGAGGCAGGGGGTGTCTGGGGGCCGCCTTTAGGCCCCCAATGGATTCAGGGCGAAGCCCTGGTGGGGCCCACGGGGCGAAGCCCCCGGAAACTCCTGGATTTTACAGATTTTATAGGCCTTGAAATATGTCTCCTAAGTATCGTCATTTTTACTGTTTTCTGTCATTTTTAATAAGGTGAAATCAATAAAATGACGTAAATTTTAAGAGGTTTTGGAAACAATGTAAGTTCTCCCAATAAAAGTAATTCAATAAATCAAAAGATTTTGTCATTCATTTCTCCAAGAGTGGGAGAAATTATTGCTTCATTTATCGTTTACATTTTCTAAACAAGAGACCACGATTTACCTTAATTTTGAAAACTTCAGGGAAATTTAGGCTGCGCCCCCCCCCCCCTTAAATCCACCACTGATAGTAATGGCATGGCATAACAATAACTTGTTTTGAACATACTTATGACAATAGTGATATTGTATATACACAGGCGGATCCAGGAAATTGTGAAGGGGGGGGGGGTCTAGCACTTGATATTTTATGTACTTTTCACAACCTCTACCATTACCGTGCCCATTTACACCCTTTGTACAGGTGTAGGGAGATCTTGAGACAGTTTACTACATTTGTACTTGTTCCACAGTTCTAGTCATTCTAATCGCCATACTTAGACCTTATTATTCGCAATGAAATAATAATGATGAATGATTTGGTTTATTTCTTAACCTGCCAATTTTCCTGTATGCCAGTATTGTAGAGGTATCATCTTCCAATCTAGCAATCATAGGCATTGGGTTTTTAATACCATTTTTATCAATATAGCTTTTTAATCTTTTGTATTTAAACATAGAGAGGAGAGCTTTAAAGCAGATGCTGTATCTTTTCAAAGGGTAGTTGGTCACAATTGTTAATGTTAATATTGAAATCTGAAATCCAAATTTCAGAACCATATAAAATGATAGGTTCAATAAGAGCGGAGTAAAGTTTTAAAAGAGTTTTTACGGATGGTTTATCATAAAAGGGTAAGGAATGTTCAGCTGCATATTCAAGTTTACCATTACAACTGAAAATAATTCCCACATTTTTATATTCATGTGTGAGATGAATTATTTCAGTGATTATTATTTAAAAAACAATGTTGAACTATGGAAAGCCGTAGGGTACCCCCACATTATTATTATTTTTCCCTATATAAAATACAAAAATTATAATATCTTCCAAAAATAAAAATTTTCCCCTATTTGCCGATATTATTATTATATCGCAGCGATAATAGTAATCTGTCCTGATTCTCAGATACCAAATTATAATTTCATCCCCAACTATGGAAAGCCGTAGGGTACCCCCACATTATTATTATTATTCCCTATATAAAATACCAAAATTATAATCTCTTCCAAAAATAAAAATTTTCCCTTATCGAAGCATGATGTAAACCGAGTGACACAGACTTACTGACAGACAAAGGGACGGACAGGCAGACGAAGAGGAAACCCACATTATCCTTCAGTTTCAACAAGAATGAAGCTGCCCGTGACAGGAATGAAGCTGCCGATGACAAGAATGAAGATGCCCGTAACAAGAATGAAGAATGAAGCAGTCCGTGACAAGAATGAAGCTGTGTTGTCCGTGACAAGAATGAAGATACCCGTAACAAGAATGAAGATGTTCGTAACAAGAATGAAGATGTTCGTAACAAGAATGAAGATGTTCGTAACAAGAATGAAGATATCCGTGACAAGAATGAAGCTGTCCGTGACAAGAATGAAGATCTTCTTAACAGGAATGAAGAATGAAGATGTTCGTAACAAGAATGAAGATGTTCTTAACAAGAATTAAGATGTTCGTAACAAGAATGAAGATGTTCGTAACAAAGAAACACTGTGTCAAAATCAAATACGCAAGTTCCGAGTTACCCAAAAGTTATTTCCCTTTGTCGAACTCTTTCGCATTTTATGACGTATGGTGGGTACACAATGTATACATTATATCGTAGACTGGCATTGTACATAACGATTACGTACAATTAATGTAATAAAAGCGTAACTTTTGATTATATCAATCACTGGTATGTATATTCTGGCCATATCAAGCATAATTTGTTTGAATAAGATAATCAAATTGGCTATTGAATCATTATTTGTTTCCTCTTGAACTGCATGAGTGACGCTTTTATCAAAGAAAGATGGCAATTAACAATATTTGTTTGAGCCATTTTGTTATCCAATACTCATAAACTCACTAAAGTTGCCTTTCCCCTGAGATAGGATGGTCTCAGAAACTCTGGATATCATCTTTTAAGAAATAATACAACGATAGTTATTAGCAAATGTACCCACTGTCATCATATTTTACGTCATAATTTACGGAAGAGTTCGACAAAGGGAAATAACTCTTGAGGAACTCGGAACTTCCGTATTCGCTTTATGTATTCATGAATCTATAATCATCTGTTTCGGAAAGTCTGTTTTAATATACTACCTACATGTACATTCAAAAATGTAATTTTTTGTTGGCAACCATTTTAGGTCTTCAAATACTTTAATATTCGAACTTAGAGCTAACTATGTAACAGAAAAAAATCACGAAAAGACCATCGGAATAAAAAAAAAAGGATGACTTTTCACAAACTGATTCATATACAAACTACCAAATAACGGTAGAGTGAGACTATGTATATTATACATTAAGTCATACTATTATAATCACATAGACCTCCTCAATGTAAGAACACGCCTTATATATATATATACTTTTCACAAACTGATTCATATACAAACTACCAAATAACGGTAGAGTGAGACTATGTATATTACACATTAAGTCATACTATTATAATCACATAGACCTCCTCAATGTAAGAACACGCCTTTTATATATATATATATATATATATATATATATATATATATACACACACACACACACACACACACACACACACACATATATATATATATATATATATATATATATATATACAAAGCACAGAAATAGCAATAAACTCTTAAATGAACATAACTGCCCTAAGTGAAGAAATATTTAATATAAAAATACTCTTTCGTTTCCTTTAAAAAAACAAACACCCTGATCAAACTAGCACCGGACCTTGATTCTGACCTTGGCCCACAGTTTTCAATACCATGAGACTGTGATAATATCATGTACTTTCTCAAGACATTCCTGTGGTGAATACACTTTAATGCCATTTGTAAATGAGTGAAGCAGTACAAGCGCCAGAGTGAGTTCTTCGCTACACGCCTTAATGTGTTCTAATGCATTATCTGGTGTGTGTATCACTGCTTTTCGTGGCTTTAGTATGATATTTGATTTTTGAATTTTATTTCGTTTTGCTTTTTGATTTAAATCTATTTATATTTGCTTATTTTGGTTTTTATATTATTATTATTATCATTTTGCATTTTTTGTTTGGGTAATTGTTTGGGGGGGTTTTCGGGGGGGGGGGGGGGTGCGTGGGTATGCTTAAACATTCAACTATTTGATTCCGCGTGTCTTTAGGAGAAAATTAAAAATAAATTATAATAGCTTTGCCCTTTGTTGTGCTCATCTTCACGATCAAACGTCGATGTCCTTCTGTTCGTGAGTCAAATACAGTGGTGAAAAATATCGAAGGGGGTTGTGACCTTAAATAGTGTTTCCTGTCCAAGAGGAGGGAGTGTCACATCCCACTCAAAGGTACTGAATAACCTTTTATAGGGGTACTAAAAAGAACATCTCACCAACATAGATCAATGTGGAGATTATACTTTAATCATATTCATTTATATTATTGTCTTTCATGAAGAAACTTAGTAAGCAAGTTAAAATTTGAAAACATGTTTATAGCATTATCATATTAATATTTTGATGAGCTAATTTGCAGTTGTTCCGTTCTTTATACACTGATTTTGACTACGGATTGCTCAGTTTACCTGATCAAGATATAGGGCTCACAGCGGGTGTGACCAGTCCACAGGGGATGTTTACTCCTCCTAGGCACCTACTCCCACAATAGGTATGCCCAGGGGTCCGTGTTTACCTTTCTCTTGATTTTGTAAGACGAAATTCACAAACCTTATGTAGATTACATAATTTTGAAAATAAACTAATTCCAAGACATTTTATAAGAGAAAATTTACATTAAAATCCCAGCATTCCTACAATCTTTAACGAGCCAAATATTCATTTTGTTAGGTCCCGCTGTTCTGCTTGGATTTTGAGAAACTATATTACATTGTGTTCCAGATGAACTGGCTTCTATAATATGAAATTTGAAAATAAAATAAAAGCTGTAAGTTAAATTTGAGTGTAAAATGTTAGAATTTATAGCCGACTGGCTCCTCAACTACCCAGAAATCTAAAGAAGTTTTTATTTCTTAATAATACATTTAATTTTTTATTTTATTTCATTTTAGTATTAATTCTTTTTTGTAATTTTTCATAGATGTACATGTTGATATGACAAATATAGTTTAAGAAAACGTTAATTACTGATGATATTATACAGTCTTAACCCTCCAGTCAGTTGTCAAACTTATTTGAATTATTAATTTGAATTAATAATGATATTCAGACAGACCTTGGCGGTTTAGATGATTAACCATTCATGTAAGATTTAACGATCTTTCTATGTGTGTTATGCATGATGTATATAATGATGGCGATCTCTGTGTCGCCATGTAAAGCATGATTTACAAACTCCCAAGTCTCACTTGTTTTAATTTTGATGTCAATTGTAATTGTGACCTCGAATTGTATTGTACGTTTTAATTCCATTCAGGGGCGGATCCAGGAGAGAGAGAGTATGCAGGTTCTTTTGTAATTACATTATATTTTAATAATAGCATCGTTTTGAAAAAAAGAAAATATTGGAAAAATACACCGTACGACGCGTTATCAATTTTCAGTTCTTCAACGTATGGTTCGTTAGGAAAAAATTATCTCGGAATCATAAAATCAGGTGGGGAAAAATGTAATTTAAGAATTCTTCAAATAATAAGCAGTATCTGAGATGTGAATTATTCAATCTAATTAAAATGAGATCCTTTGATCGGCTCACGTATGGTGAATTATTGTGACTCTTTCCAAATTCAAACAGTACACAACCAGGGTGGTTTGCTTTAAGTTTTAATCATCTTTGTTTTAGTGCTAGTTCCCAGTTACACATGTTATTCCGTGAAGTACATCTTGTATGACCATTCAAAATCTAAGTTTCATTCCTTAAAACAGCATGGCATCTAAACCAAGAATCAACAGCAGACTGCGTACTCGCACACATAATGCCCACCTTTTGTTTTCAAATTTCTAGATTACTGAACATAATTGAAATACAATTGTATATGTTTCTTCCTTGCAGTTAGTTCATGGATCAAAGAACTCTACAATGCTTAAAGTCCTTGGTGACATTTAGGTCACGCCTGATATTCTGTAGCCTGATATTTGCATAATGATCTTCAATTTCCTGACTGATGAAAACATCACTGGACTTCATCCATGTTGGGGTTTTGTGGAATATTTTAACCGACAGAAAAATGGAAGTCAGCGGAGAGGACGAAATGCTTAAATCATGTTCGGAATATTACGCCTGATTAATATTCATATCAGAGAACCGGACGAAAAACTCGACCAAAGGGGGAAAGTTAAACTGGATTTTTGTCTTGCACTTCCAGATCAAATAGTTACATTTCCAATGAATTTGCCTTTGCTATCTTTAAGAATTGAAAACATTTTTTTAACGACTGGGAATTCCAACAGAGATGAGAGGAGAATGTAACTATGAAAAAGTCATTCTGAAAATACACGAGAATATGAACTAAAAGTATCCTGGAATGAAGAGTCGCAGAGCACACCCTTCTGTACTTTCAAAACTGAAATTTATTTCTTGAATAATCCTGAGAGTGAAATCGATTTAGTTGTTTCTTTATATTCACAAAATTCATATTGAAATGATGAAAAGGTAGACAACAAGTTGTCAACATCATGCACGTACATTACCAATGACCAAAAAGTGGTAAATTTCCGAAAACAAGGTTAAACTGGGAAGAATTGTTTTAGCACACTAAGAATTGACATCTCTCCATTCATTTTTCATTGGTTTTTAAAACAATTTTAAGAATCATCTTTAAAGTGGAAAATTAAGACTTACGGTACATAACATTCGCCTATATGTATGTGAGCTTCAAACAAGGAACGTTATAGTAAATTAAACTTGCCAACATACCAAATATCAAAGGCCTATGTCAAAAGACAAAAATAAATATGGTCCGGACAAAGAAAAATGGCACAAGGTCAGAATAAGAATTGATTAAATACTTTCTATAAAGGAGACTACGTCCTTATCAGTATATAGGCGTACGCCAAGATAGCCAAAACAAATACTACCTTAAGCTAGGCAATATGCTTTATCATGTCGTGGACCTTGCATTACAATGAATGATTGACCTTTCAGCCTTTTGACAGAGTTACCAGAAGTATGAGTCTCAAGAAGTATAATGGTTTAGTGTTGATGAAGTCAAAGATTAAATTTATTTTTAGAAGTGGTAACGTTCTAGACCATTTCTAGAAGTGGTGCCAAATATTTTCATAGACATATGCACATGTACGATAATGATATTTCTCTGTCACAGTATAAGTGACACGGTTGATTTTCATCACCATGTGTGTGCAAGCTAAACAATAATACTATTCAATTTTTGTTAAGCGTTGCTGAGGTGAATATATTGTCATGCATGGATAAATGAATAAATTAGATACCATACCATTTATTTTATTTTTTATTAAGAACACAAAAATCTGTTTTAACGAGCACTGACACCCACGAACCCACATTAATTTCACATGTGACTTTTAGAGCTTATTTACATTAATTTTTCATGTGACTTTTAGGAAGTGAAATTGTGATACACCCTTTTCTAGAATTTCTAGTTTCTCAACAACTTTTAACAGCAAGGACTACATTCTTCAATGCAACTGGCTGGATTGAAAATCCGATGTCAACTTTATTGCTAAGTGTGACATTGATTGAAATGTCGACATCGTGACGTCGTGATTGATAATTATGTGGATATTGCGATATCAATGTCATTGTTATATCGATATTATGATGTCAGTGTGATTGTTATGTCGGTATTATGATATCAATGTGATATTTATGTCGACACTGTGTGATTGTCATGTCAATATTGTAACGTCATTGTGATTTTTATATCGATATTGTAACGTCAATGTGATTGTTATGTCGATATTGTAACGTCAGTGTGATTATCATATCGATATTGTAACGTCAGTGTGATTATTATATCGATATTTTGATGTCGGTGTGATTTTTATGATGATATTGTAACGTCAGTGTGATTATTATATCGATATTGTAACATCAGTGTGATTGTTATATCGATATTGTAACGTCAGTGTGATTGTTATATCGATATTGTAACGTCAGTGTGATTATTATATCGATATTGTAACGTCAGTGTGATTGTTATATCGATATTGTAACGTCAGTGTGATTATTATATCGATATTGTAACGTCAGTGTGATTATTATATCGATATTGTAACGTCAGTGTGATTGTCATGTCGATATTGTAACGTCAGCGTGATTGTAATATCGATATTGTAACGTCAGTGTGATTGTTATATCGATATTGTAACGTCGGTGTCGATATTGTAACGTCAGTATGATTGTTATGTCGATATTGTAACGTCAGTGTGATTGTTATATCGATATTGTAACGTCAGTATGATTGTTATGTCGATATTGTAACGTCAGTGTGATTATTATATCGATATTGTAACGTCAGTGTGATTATTATATCGATATTGTAACGTCAGTGTGATTGTCATGTCGATAGTGTAACGTCAGTGTGATTGTAATATCGATATTGTAACGTCAGTGTGATTGTTATATCGATATTGTAACGTCGGTGTCGATATTGTAACTTCAGTATGATTGTTATGTCGATATTGTAACGTCAGTGTGATTGTTATATCGATATTGTAACGTCGGTGTCGATATTGTAACGTCAGTATGATTGTTATGACGATATTGTGATATTTATCTTGGAGTTGTTTTCCTATAGCTCATGCCAAATCAACATGAGCTGTTTAGTAAAAATACATCTAACTACTTTTTATGGAAATTATTATTTCAATGTAAAAAAGTGTCCTATCATTATTGCACAATTACAATTATAATCAAATTACAGTCTGGGGTTACTAATGAATTTACGTTTCTCAGAATCAGTAAATGTTTGGTTAGCCACGAACAATGATGATTCCACATTATTTATATAGTACAAGCGTAAGGTCGAGGTTATATCATACATAAGTCACAGCTGACATATCATGATTACATCTCATGTACATGTTAATGGTGTTTTATGCAGAGATACATGTGTTTAGTTCACAACAAAATTCTTTCAAGTTAAAAGCTGGATTTCTAATTCTTCAATTGAATGATTAAAATTACTGGTATCAGCTTTAGAATTCGAAAGATATGGATCAAAATCAAAAATTTGAAAATTACAGTCTATGACCTCTCCTTCTTCATATTCAAATCCTATATTGTATTGATACATTCTAATAAATTTATCTCATCATTCTACACAGTCTAAGCTTTATACAGATTAGAAATGGTTTTACAGGCTTTATTTCATTCTTTTTACCGTGGTTTCCACAAGAAAAGTGTTTTAATAACATTGTGTGCAGGATTCCGAAATTTCTTTTCTAATGTCACGATGATATCTTTACGTCAATTTTTTCTCAACGAATTTCATCAAAAAGTATAAACTAATAAAACAAATCATCATAAAATATAAACTTATTAATATGTCAGATGGTAAACTGTGTGATAGGTTTGACAAGTATATCTTTTTATAAAGGTTGGAAACGTATAACAAAATAGCTAGATATTCAAGTACTTTCTTGAATGTTTATAGAATAAAAAGATTTCTAAAAAGTATATAAAATCAAGAAAACTGCAAATATTTAAATTCCACTTTATATGACATTGTTTTAAAGAATCATAATCAAAAGAAACGACCCAGAAATTAATATCCACTAACAACTTCCCATTTAACACAATTCTTCTTTTGTTTGGTAAAGAAAAACTTAAACCATAGTGAAAACGAAAGAATATTCCTAAATGTACAGACATACATGTATATCATTAAGTCCAAACGCTCCCATAATCATACAAATTTCATGTTGTGCTTCATGCTGTCTTCATTCATTGTTTGCCCTTTTAATTCATGTTGTCATCATTTAATAGTTTGCTTCTTGTTAATAATATTCATACTGAAAACTTGCCTCTTTTGTACATGTATTTTATTCATATTGTAAATTTGTCATTTGCTCTTTTGTTTACCATTCATAATACCAACCCGATGTTTCTCTACATGCACATGTATATATTCATATTGTTTAAATTTTTTGATTCATGCATTCTCATATATCATGTCTTAACTTTTTGCCAATGTCACAGTAATTATTCCAGTTGAACCCCTTTTATGCTCACTTTCTTTTCTTGTCAGTACGTGATCGCCCTTTGGTATCATAATAACGAGAGAGGAATTGATATAATTGCATATTTGCACTTATTTTCAAATCTCAACAATTCTATGTACTTAATCATGTTTTTGTTTCTTTGAAATAAATACAGTTTAAACTAAAATATTTTATTTGGTTAGCGTCCATGTTTTCCCGGGTTCCCGTTACTGTACTCCGAGGATTCACTGTTGCGTAGCGAAGGTATTCAATGTATAACGAAAGGATAATGAACCATTTTGAATCTATATCAAAAGAAATGCTTATTGTTAGATACTGGTGAAAGTGAAGTGGATCAAATTCACATGATTAGAAGTTGACCTTTTTGCACTTCAGAACTTTTTGAAAAAAATCTAAAAATGTATGCGGTAAATGATTAATTCCATTTTATATTTTCATAAAGAGAAAGTGTATGTCACTTTTTATCTAGAGATTTGTATGAACATATAATATCTTTTATTAATATTTTGATAAAACATGCTCTTCCTATAGATACTTCCATATAAATACTTCCAAACCAAATCCCTTACATGAATAAAACACTACATAAAGCCATTTATTTAAAAAAAAAAATGCTGCATAATAAGTATCAAAGGTGTAGTTCTAACAATAACTGGAAGGTCTATAGAGCCCAAAGAAATTATGTTACCAAGCTTAAGAAACAATCAGTAAAAGCTTACTTTCTCGAAAGATGTACAGGGGGCCTAAATCTAAGGACTTGTGGTCAACCATTAAACCTTTCTTGACGAACAAAGGTAGTTGTTTTCAGACAGAGACAGTCTTGTCAGAAAAAAAGATGTCTTGGTTACTGATCAATCTAAAGTCGCTGAAACTCAGAGACGGATCATTCCAGTTTAAACCTATAGATGAAACTTTTGTAAACAAACATATAAATAAGATAAGCATTAAGAAGGCTACAGGTTTGGATGGGATTTCCCCCAAGGTATTGCATCTTGCAAAACCCATCATTGCCAAACCACTTACAAAACTTATAAATATGTCCTTGGCGTCTTCTGTCTTTCCAGACCCATTGAAAATTGCTAAGGTAGTCCCCATACACAAGAAAAGCAGTGTACTAGATAAGGGTAATTATAGACCAGTTAGTGTATTACCAGCTATATCTAAGATATTTGAAAATGCTATCAACAGTCAATTATCAGCCTATATTAATGATATTTTCTATCCCTTCCCTAGCAGCTTTTAGATCAGGCTTTGGATGCCAGTCCACCCTTTTAAGGATTACTGAGGACTGGAAGAGAGCATTTGATGAAAATAAGTATGCCGCTGCTATCCTTATGGACTTATCTAAGACTTTTGACTGTCTCCCTCACAACCTCATTCTGCTCAAACTAAAATCGTATGGTCTCTCTCCACCTGCCGTAGATCTACTACATAGCTACCTATCTTGTAGGAAACAGTGTGTCAAAATTGGCCAAAATATAAGTTCCTTTCTTGATATTTTCAAAGGGGTACCGCAGGGTTCTATACTCGGACCAGTAATGTTTAATATTTTCATCAATGATATTTTTTATTTTGTCAAAGACTCAGCTTTGTACAACTATGTGGATGACAACACTCTATCCCATTCTGATTTTGTTTTAAGACAATGTTATAAATACACTTCAAAGGGAAAGTGGTATTCTCATGGACTGGTTTTCAGCAAACAAAATGCAGGCGAACCCAGAAAAAGTTCAAGCAATCTCTCTTGGTAGAAAGACACATGATAAAAACATAACTTTGAACTTCCATGGTACAACTATTGCCTGCGTGGAAGAAGTGAAGCTGCTTGGTGTCACTATAGATTTCAATATGAATTAATTCCCATATTTCAAATATTTGTAAGAAAGCAGCTCGTCAATTAAATGTAATAAAGCGTATAGGGAAACATCTTTGTAGGTTGGGCAAACTATCTACCATTCCTTTATCATGTCAAACTTTAGTTATTGTCCTCTAGTATGGCACTTTTGTAGTGAACAAAATTGTAAAAAAAAAAAAAAAAAAAAAAAAAAAAAAAAAAAAAAAATCAAAAAAAAAAATTCAAGAACGAGCCCTACGATTTATATATGAAGACCATACTAGTACATATAATCAACTACTAGATAAATCAAATCTCCCCTCACTGAAAACCAGGCGTATGAGAGTCATGGCCCTTGAAGTTTTTAAATTATAAATAAACGAAGTCCATTGTTCCTACAAGACTTGGTCCAGCTAAGAAACGCGAGGTATAATTTCAGATACCAAAAGACATTGGAACTTCCAAGAACAACTAGGTACGGTAAAAAGTCTTTCAGCTATGCAGCCGCCACACTGTGGAACTCTTTACCCAACCATATAAGGGAAATCTCCTCCTTCAATCAATTTAGAATTTTTATAGACACATGGAGGAAGGAAAACTGCAGATGCAGCTCCTGTCGAGTACACGGTGTAGAGGTGCATGGCTGAATGAAAATCTTTTTTCAATATATGATATACTGTTTTAGTTTGCTGTTTCCTTTTATGAAAAGTTTGCGGCCTTTCGTCTGCATTACTACCAATTTTTGCTTTTTGTTTAATTTTTATTTCTTGTTCTGTCTTTTGAAAGATTCATTTTTATTTCATCTTCTTAAACTTTTTTTGTTTGTATACCTTGTAACTTATTTACTGTAAACTGCTATATATTATTTATTTGATATCATATTATTCCTTATTTTACATATAACAGTTATAGTGCTTCTTAACAATTCTTAATGCTGATGTTTGAATTTAATGCTTGACGATTTTTGTACCCCCTTTTGGGTGTTTTGCGCCTGTCGGTCGGTCTGTAGACCAAGTCTTGTCCGCTCAATATCTTGAGAACTCTTTGCTTGACAACATCAAACTTGGTACACTGGTACATCTTAAGAAGTAGATGCCCTCATTGATTTTGAGGTCACCTGGTCAAGGGTCAATCCACTCTGGACATAGGACGATACTATCCGTTTAATATCATGAGAACCATTTCGTTGACAAACATCAAACTTGCTACACTGGTACATCATAAGGAGTAGATGAACCCTATTGATTTTGAGGTCACTTAGGCAAAGGTTAAGGGTCAATCCACTCTGGACGTAGGAAGACATTGTCCGCTCAATATCATGAATAGTTTTACACTACTATCAATTAAATGATACATGTGTATAACCCTTTCCAATTTTGCACCACAGGGGTATACATGTTTCTGAAACATTTCTTGTTACGTCTTAGGTTGGACACGGTGAGTGGTATGAAAATTATAATAGGAGTTTTTATGCATATTTTTATTATCTACCTGTATAATGAATACATCTGACAAATTTCAAACAAACTGTATGTATGGCATGACGAGCAATGACGCCTTACCAAAATAACTACTTACAATTATCAAATCACTATATAAGTGACTTAAAATCCTGTGTAAGATTTTTAAAATCCGAATTATCGAACTTCTCATGTACAAACGGATTAATGCAAGGTGAGGGGTTGTCGCCCTTTTTGTTCTCTCTCTCTCTCTCTCTCTCTCTCTCTCTCTCTCTCTCTCTCTCTCTGAATGAATTTGAGAATGCATTTATTGATAGCTTATGTGATGGAATTGACTTTAAAGATATATCATTGTTTTTGCTAAAGTACGCTGATGATACTGTACTTTTTTTCTGAATCAGCCACAGGGTTACAAAGCACGTTAACTTTACCAGTTTATTGTAACGAATGGGACCTAAAGGTCAACATTCAAAAACAAAAGTTCTTGTCGTTAGTAACGGAGGGAAAATAAACGCCACCAGCAAATGGTTTCACAATGGTAGCGAACGAGAAGCTGTTGACAGCTTTAATTATCTTGGTCTTACTTTAAATCTTAATGGTAAATTTATAAAATATCAGTGTATTATCCCTGAACAGGGTAGAAAATGTATGTACCATATTCTTCGAATTTGTGATAATCTGTCACTGAATATTGTAACTAAGCTTCATGTATTTGATACTTATGTTTCAAGTGTTTTGAATCATGGTAGTGAAATTTGGGGTTTTAACCCAGGTAACGATGTTGTAAAGGTGCATGTAGACTTTTGTAAGTGAATTTTACATGTAAAGAAGTGCACTCCAAATTATACAGTTTACGGGGAACTTGGTCGTGTGCCAATGTATAGTTTACGAATGATAAAAATTCTTAAATATTGGTTGGAAGTTATCAAAACTAAAAATTGTATTCTTCAATCTATATATGATGACATGTTAATTTGCAATCCCAAAAACTGCAATTGGCGTTGCCAAGTTAAGCGTTTATCATTATCGAAAGAATTTGGCGATGTGTGGTTTAACCACTATTTTGATAATGAAGTTTTATTTCTAGAATGTCTCAAACAGCGTTTAACTGACAACTTCATGCAGTCATGAGATGAATTTTTTGATAATTCACCCAAATGTATTCTGTATAAACACCTTATTGATAATGTTACCATTCAATTTTACTTGACAAAATCTATTCCGGAAAAGTTTATTAATCTTTTAACAAAATTAAACTAGAACAAGGTAGATATAATGGCACAGCAAGACAAGATCGATTGTGTGAATTTTGTAATTTGAACGAATTTATTTTAATATGTCCATTGTACAAAACTCCCATATCTGCATATATAAAAAATTGCATCAAAATTTCCCTAGAGATATATTCTTTTTAAAACTGATGATAATTATATCCTAAAATTTTGAATTAAAACAAAAGCATGGGATCCATGTTGAAATTGTTCAGATACAGGGTTACAGTGCAGGTAAATTGGATGAATTTTAGACTTTTAAAAAAAAATTACATAGTTTTACTGAACTTTTCTTTAATGTATAAAATCTTTTGACTTATTGTTCACTAGAATATCTAATATCAATCTTAGACGTTTATATTCCGTCTGTGAAAAAGAAATCACATCTAGAGAAATCACTATGAAAGACGATCAGATAAAATTTAGGTCCTTTGATCCGCTCACGTATTTCACTACACAAGGTAAATGCGGCGATTATGCGAGCGGATCTAAAATCTAATTTCAAAGTGGAAGTTTTGGGGTACTTTTATTTTTTATAAGCCAAATCATCCTGGAGAACAGACGACGCGATCTACCCTAGGGCACTGCTAGATAGAACAATATATCATTATATCATTGTCTATTTCATATCGTTATTTCATTACATATCTCTAGGATGTAATATTAAAATAGAGATTGTCCAGGACTGTTCTTGGAGTTTTAGAACAAAACAAAAAACTGATTGAAAATGATGAAGATCAGGAGGCTTGGGCGTTTTTACGTGCTTAACGATCAAATTAATACGAGTTAGTAAACTCAAATTGTAATATACTGCTTTAATGAACATTATGCACAGATTATATAAAGTGTTTTAAAGAAATAGAACTAAACAAGGACCAATCGTTCAAAGTGAATACGGAAGGGAATCTTTGGACTTTCTGAAATTATCTTTCAAAATATTTGTTGTCTGTTTTTAACCTTCACTTTCAATTGACCTTACCTCTTATCTAACTCAGTTCAATCACACGTTTTCCCCGTAAGTCGAGGACCGGGCTGTCAATTATTCATCAAATCAAGTGCAGCTGTCCCCAAAACATTAATTTTTTTTTTTTTTTTTTGGTCTGAAGAACTGAAAATTGAACAAACTGCATTTGTAAGAGACAGATTATACATTTTCGAATAAAACAAACAAAAAGTGGTTGTAGCGAACTCATGCCATTAATTTACTTTTTAAGAATACATGAATTTGATTATGTGTCATGACAACGCATTTTTTCTTATTGCGATTGTCTTATCTGACAACAATGAAAGTGCATACCTATACACAAAACAAGACATCTGGAATATAATGATGAATTGTATTCACCTCTTAAACCGATTTCTAGATCTCCTATCAAAAATTTTTCTCTTGACCAGCTTTCTCTTTCCAAAACAATAAACTTATTTGAACTGCGATACAATGAATTTTAAGAAGAATTAAATCAAACACGAAATTGTTTTCACAGTGTTTAGGGCATTAATTCTATTTCCGGCTTTTAATCAACATTGCTGTAATCAAACATTCAAATCTTTAATCTGGGATAATATGGCACAGTAACCCGAATTTGTTTGTTTTCTGTCAGAATGTGAATCGTTTGACAAAAACTGTTTTATTCTGACAAAATTAACTTTAAAAGCGACAAAGCCCGCAGCGATTTAAATCATAAAAGGTAAAGATAACGAACAGTGATCAATCTCATAACTCCTATAAGCAATACAAAATAGATAGTTGGGCAAACTTGGATCCCTGGACACACCAGAGGTGGGATCAGGTGCCTAGGAGGAGTAAGCACCCCCTGTCGATCAGTCACACCCGCCGTGAGCCCTATATCTTGATCAGGTAAACGGAGTTATCAGTAGTCAAAATCAGTGTGCCAAGAACGGTCTAAAAATCGATATGAAACACATCAGACAGCAGTTGACCCGATGATACCATGATAGGTTGTATTGGCAAACTGGATCCTCAACACGTTTTCATCTATTCTGGATCCATGCGAAACTATCTCTGGAAGTCGTGAGGATTCCTTGTAATATTCAAACAAACCAGATTCAAAATCCGGAAATGGTTTTGTTGTAATCAAAAAACGATATAAGAATTATTTGTAGCTTATTTCATAGTACACCCCGTCTTATTCATCCTTTATACAGGGTTTGCAAACACATTACGGATGTATATATTTGAAGGGAAAAACTGGGATAAATCACACGGGTCGAGTTAAATCTTATATCCCATTTCAGAGCATTTTACTGATATTTCACCTAAGTGATTAATATCCAGGTTAGACACCTAAATGTCAATATACATGAACGCTTATCCAAATTACACACTTTATGCAGGTAAGACACTTCTAAGATATCGGTAAAAATAAACGCCTTATGAAGATATCGATATAAATAAATACTTTATGCAGGTTAATCACATATCTAAATATAGTTATGAATAAATACAATGTACTTTATGCATGTTACATATCTAAACATTGGTATAAATACAAATAAACGCCTTATGCAAGTTACATATCTTAATATCTTCAATTCCTCGTTACATGAGACTATTGCATGCGAACAAAGATTGATTGATTAAATATTGTTTAACGTCCCGCTCGATAATTTTTCACTCATAATATGGAGACGTCACCATTACCGGTGAAGGGCTGCAAAATTTAGGCTTATGCTCGGCGCTTACGGACTTTGACCAGGGATGGATCTTTATCGTGCCACACCTGCTGTGACACGGGACCTCGGGTCTTGCGGTCTCATCCGAAGGACCGCCCCATTTAGTCGCCTCTTACAACAAGCAAGGGCTACTGAGAACCTATTCTAATCCAGATAAGAAAGGAAGAAAGAAAAAGGAATATATAATCGAAAGAAAAAGTTAGCGCGCTCACATACCCCACGCTCCAACATTGCTTGACAATGTCTTGCATTATGAATGGCAATGTTATGCATTACTGCAAGGACAGGACAGACAGACTCAAAATTCTAAGTTCAAAACTCCCAGAAAAATTATTGAATCAGAATTTCCTGGGAATATGTACATCTACACAGTGTGTCCTTAATATGTACGAGGACTGTTCGATATGTAATGTGCATTGTACCACAGCGCAATAACGTATTGCACGATTTCGTAGATGATGATACTCTTGAATAGCTCTATTCAATACCTTTCCAACGGTATAAACACGAGCATTCAGCTCCACATAGTTTTAAACTTATAGTCATTTCAATAGAACCAGTCGTTGACCACTGTTGTAAAAATGGTTGGGAAACGGGTTGAGAATATTGAAGAAATTAGAGCTTATATAAAAGTTCGCACAAAACTCGGTCATTCTGTAATGCAGATTTTTACTGAATTGGAGGAAGTTTATGGGTCTGATAAGGTATCTTATGAGACAGTTCGTAGGTGGAGAAAGAATTTTCTGACTGGCACAGAGTCCGTCAAAGATGCATCAAAATCTGGCCGACCTGTGACCGTAACAGGCAAGGCAAATGTCTCAAAAGTCAGGGAAATAATTGAAAGTGATGGCAGATACCCGATTCGAGATATTACCGAAGCTGTTGACATATCACTATCGCTGGTGCATTTCATTTTGAAGCGTATTTTGAAAGTACGAAAAATTTCTGCCAGATGGATACCGCATATATTGACAGATGACCAAAAAACGGGTACGAGTACAAACCGCTCAGCAATTGCTCAAAATGATTCCCAAATTCAATCAAAGACAATTTGCAAACATTGTTACTGGTTACGAAACATGGGTTCACTATTTCGAACCATTAAGAAAAATTGGAAACAAAATATGCCTAACTAAACCCGGTAGAAGGCCTGTTGCCAAACGAACCATAGGCACAAAGAAGGTTCTTTATTGCATATTCTTCTCATGTGATGGTATAGCCGTACAAATTCTGGTGCCGAAGGGCAAAAGTATTGCAGGTCGATATTACCGAGATGTTATACTAAAAAAGCTCAAGAAATATTATCATAAACGACGCCCTGTGTCAGGATTTAGGCATGTTCGTCTACTTCATGATAATGCTCCATCACATACATCTGAGTTTGTGAAGCAATTTTTTTAAGTCGGAGAAGGTTACCGTCTTGCCACACCCACCATACTCTCCAGACCTAGCCCCATGCGACTTTTTCCCTTTTTCCAACACTTAAAAAGTTCTTATCTGGTCGTCATTACAAGTCCCGACAAACCCTTGTCTCAGCCATCAGTCAGTGCCTCAGAGGTCTACCTAAATCAGCGTACCGTGACGCATTTCAGAAATGGATTCAGAGATGGAAATTATGTATTTCAAACCACGGAGAATACTTTGAAGGGATGTAATGTTCATTTAACTATTTGAGTCGAATGCTTTTGAGATATAATTCAATACACATTACATTTTGGAGAAGGCTTATATAGGCTGCAAGCTTGCTGCCTAATCCATTTATGTTTCATACATAATAAAATATTGTTTAAATTATCGAACAGCCCTCGTATATACGGTGTGACCGTTGGACTGAGCGAAGCATTTAATCTTAATTCCGATAAGTACGGTAAATTCTAATTTATTCAAAAAATGTATTATTGTTTATGAAATTCTCCTTGCTATAAACGCCCAGTCATATCTAAATATTAATGGTGGATGTATGAGGATAACTAGAGGATTCGCCTATTCATTTACCACGGGGAATACGCCAGCCGACGTCACATTTAACTTTTTTATCTCTTTCAAATCACACAATTACAAACAATAACAATACATCCTGTTTGCAATCTAAAAGACAGTTAAAACTTTTATTTCCACAAAAAAAAAAAAAAAAAAAAAAAAAAAAAAACCATAAAATTTGCTTCATATTTCACCTTATTAAAAATGACAGAGAATAGAGAGAAAAAATGACTGCATCGGAGGCATATTTAAAGCCTAATAAAATATGTAAAATCAAGGAGCTGGACCCACTGGGGGCCTCAAGGCGCCCCCCAGACCCCCCCTGCCTTACAAAGTTGCGCCCCCCTCCCCCGCCGCAATTCCTGGACCCGCCCCTGAAAATATATATTATTTATGAAATTCTCCTTGCGCTAAACACTCAGTAACATCTAAACATTATAGGGGGATAAATGAGGATAACCGTGCATTCTGACGTCACATGTAGCCTCGACTTCTTCGTCGTTCAAATCATACAATTACAAACAACAGTACATCCTGTTTGCAATATTCAAAAGACAGCTAAAACTAAACAAAAATTAATCAACAAATTCAATGCGGCAAAAAGGTAAGCGTAAATATATCGTATATTTTATCTAAGGAAACTCATGAACTCGTTCATCTATTTAGTCGCATTACTACTTTTCTATTTGATGATTGGCTAAAAACTGTAACAACAATAATTATACCATTCATTGTTAACAAACTGAGTGTTTGAATTACAAATTGCACGTCTGTCTTGTATTCAAGATCAAAACACGAATAATTGTAGAAGCAACTAATGAACAAAACAATATGGCGGCGCCCATATGGATCACAAAATTTTCAGTAAACTCAGGGCTTTCAACAAATTTAAAAGTAGGAGGCTGAAATGAAAAAGTAGAAGGCGATCCAATGTGAACGGCACAGCCGTATCGCACGCGGAGCTATGCTCGGCGCCCTTATGGCCGGGGGTCAGTGGGGCCGCTGAAGGCCCCCAGAAGCTCTGGGGTAAATGACGCAAAATCCTGCATTCTGGTGGTTTCCTGGCACTTAAATGCAGCTTTGAAATTGTCATTTTTTTGCCTGAAATTTTTACTTTTGCCATGAATTTATTGTTTCATAAGTGAAACTTTCTGTTCATGCAAAGACTTAAAAAATTCAACATTGCAAAGTACTAATTTTGATGCAAAATGAAAAATAAAGTGCATCAAGATAACTACATGTAATTATTTTTTGCAATGCTGTATCAATTAATTTTTAAGTGTCTTTGCTTGAACAGAAACTTTCACTTTTATTTCTACATTTGTACTGAAAGTTTATAAGACTGAATTGTTTTGTAAGAAACAATAAAACCCAAACAATCTTTATTACAAATTAATAAGTAACATTTTAATGACCTATAATTTTATTTTTCCACAAATTCAAGTTAACAGCTACAGATTTGTTGGTAACATAGCGAATTTGTGCTGAAAAATTCTACTTTCGTTTTTATTTAATACCACGTGGGCATCTGCAAATTAAAAAGAATAGCAAGTCTGAAATCTTTCCTGATTAAATTCTGTTTTCGCTTTTAAATTGTTGATTGATATTATACTTGTGTCACTTTCGCTTCTGGCCTTTTTAAAGCCGAAACTGAACAGGGTATTTGTTCTCTTCATTCCGTCAACATCATTGATTTTTACGTTCAGGACTTGTTATCTTTCGGAACTTCTCGTCTGTGTTGTTACGAATTGGGTAAATCCGAGGCTTTCCGACTATTGCAATTGATGTATTATTTTCTACACCAACAGACGACCAATCAGGTGCCGGTATTTACCTGAACTAAATTTAGCGCAAGTAAACACGTTTGATATGGCCGCGATTTCTGAGTCTACTAAAGTTTGGAAGATGTTTAAAGTTTTATAAAAGGTTTTTTTCATTGGACAAACATTTTTGTCACTAAAGTAGCCGGCACCTAATGTTACTATAGGCGGCGGAAATCCGCCGGCTACCGGCTACTTTTGAAAGCCCTGGAAACGTATATAGAGATTATCTTATTTTTCTAATACATACATATGTACGTGTTACCTTTAGAGACTTGCTTCGCGGACGGGCCTTCGTACCGTGCGAGCTTTGCTCGGTATTAACTACAAAGTTTTACAAAATTCCGTTGAGCGGTCTCAGAGGAGTTGCGCTGACAAGAAAGTGACTGACGGACGGGTCAAAAACATTATACCCTCCGCAACTTCGTTGCGTGGGGTATAATAAGTAGAGACTCCACATATTCAATAACAAAGACACAAGACATGAGCTGGCAATTAGTTGCTCCTTACTGGCATATGTTGATGCAAGACGCGATAGTAATGGGCAGAAGCATCCCTTAAAAGTTGATAGACCCACGGCCCGAAGGGAGCTCTCCCTATAGGTAACATGTATGTACATGTTTAAAGGGAAAATATAGAAAACTATTTAAAAAAATAAACCATACCTATGGAACTTGAAAATTTTGGTCCAAATGGCGTCGATTGGAATACAAGCACGTGGACATGTATTTCTCCATTTTGAATCTTATCTACCCTAATTAACATTGTGCTGAGATGTTACATAAAACTCGTAAAAGGATGTAAATCTTATTTTCTTATTAATCATATATGATCACTCCTCGATTATTGTGATTGTACCATGCATCCTATGTTTGTAAATTTACTAAACACCGACGCTGAATATGACGTCACAATGCACTGTTTACATCAATTGCGTTATATTTCCCGCGTTCAATGGATCAAATGTCATAAATTGGGATACTTTGATAGAGTTGTGTCATGTTATGGATATAGATTCATTTCTAATGCCAATAATTTTTGCTTCGCCCTCAAGTTTAAACGGCCCTAACACCGACAAATGAAACATCACTTGATTTAGGTCGCCGTCTCGCCATTCGATTTCTTTGCGCATGACGTCAGCACGTAAACACACAAAATACCATCGTTTAAACGGCGATAGCATCGTATTAATCATGATCTATTTGTAGAATATTCTTCCGATAACTGAATCCTCGCATCTTGGAAGATAGATCCGCGAAATAAAGTTGTAAGAGGTAGGTATGAATTCCCACTTTTCAATATGAATCCGCTCTGACTCTCCCCCGCACATGTCACAATATAAAAGCGAGGGTAAGAGTCAGAGGAATCTCGGAGTAGCGGATCTCATAATAGTTCTTGGGAGTTCGCCAGAAAAAAGATGGATCGTTCTCACTGAAACTGTGAGAAGTCTTGATAAATCTGTGTCAATCACCATAGGACAGTGTCTAAGATAAATCTGTGTCAATCACCACAGGACAGTGTCTAAGATCCTTGTGTTTTCTGTTGGATATGGATCTCACAATGCTCCTCCAAGATGATTTGGAAGGGAAGAAGCCGTCGGCTACCCACTTGTACAAGAATTCAAGATCATGTAAACACGGTAAGTTGAGGATATCTGGAACAAATCCTCGCTGGCAGTTTCCTAAATTTACAACCAAAAAAAAAAAAAAAAAACACAGGAAAATAACCGGACCAAAACATTTTCTTTGATAAGACGTCACAGTTCATACAACACAGTCGTCCGTTCTTACGTCTATTTCAACATTAATAGGGAGGACGTTGAAATGGCTTTCGCAGATATCTGTATAAATAAACACTTTATGCAGGTTACATATCTAGATATCGGTATAACTAAATACTTTATGCAGGTTACATATCTAGATATCTGTATAAATAAACACTTTATGCAGGTTACATATCTAGATATCGGTAAAACTAAATACTTTATGCAGGTTACATATCTAGATATCGGTATAACTAAATATTTTATGCAGGTTACATATCTAGATATCGGTAAAACTAAATACTTTATGCAGGTTACATATCTAGATATCGGTATAACTAAATATTTTATGCAGGTTACATATCTAGATATCGGTATAACTAAATACTTTATGCAGGTTACATATCTAGATATCGGTATAACTAAATACTTTATGCAGGTTACATATCTAGATATCGGTATAACTAAATACTTTATGCAGGTTACATATCTAGATATCGGTATAACTAAATACTTTATGCAGGTTACATATCTAGATATCGGTATAACTAAATACTTTATGCAGGTTACATATCTAAACATTGGTATAAACGAGTTTGTTACGCGTAGCCATGACCCCTATCCCCATCCCAAGTTGAAGTACAAAGTCCCATAACTCCTGTAAATTTTGTCGAATCAATTTTGCGGTGGAATATGATTAACTACTTATAGTGACTAAGAATCCTACAAAATTTAAACAAAATCCGAACAGCGGTCTCTGAGGAGTTGTGTCCATAAAGTGTTTTTATAGTGTAGAATGTGCAAATTCAACAAAGTCCCTTAAGTCCTGTAAAATTTGTTGAATCAAAATGGTGGCGCAACATGATCAACTACATATGGTGACTAACAATCCTACAAAATGTGAACAAAATCCATTGAGCTGTTTCGGAGGAGTTACGTCCACAAAGTGAAGTGGGATGGACGGACGGACGGACATCGGTATTTATGAGTCCCCTTCCGCGTTGCGGTGGGGGGACAATAAAAATAAACACCTTATGCAAATTGCATATCTAAATATCGGTGAAAATAAAGGCCTTATGAAGTTAAGACACCTAAATATCGGTATAGATAGATGCCTTAAAGACACAGTTTTAAGTTTTTCCTGTATCGTGATCAATGGTAAGCCGCCGGTCGATCAAATTTTACCTGAGTCGTGATCAATGGTAAGCCGCCGGTCAATCAAACTCTTAGGTGGATTGACAATTGCAGGGACTGTGGTCTACAGCATCCCGAGAGAAATAATAAGAATAGCCAATACTTACCGGCATTTTTAGATCTTGACGAAGCCTGGTATACCTGAGTTTTGATAGCATTGACCTGTCTACAACTGCTATTTTCTCGTACATCAAACTTTTTTTTAAAAAGTCCCTATAATTAGCAATATAGTCTCCTGATATCATGAAATGAATAGTTATTTTCATCTACAGCGACTACTTATTTATAATTATCCCGTGCCATCAGTATGGATGTCAAGCGACGGAAGTTTATCTGGCAGTCAATTATTCATAATTATTATTAATTTCATAATTAGAAAACGATTAAGTACACGAAGAAAAAATTACAAGTTCAAGTTCAGTTTATTCACTCACACTACTCTGTGGTACGAAAGTACAGACCATCTGTCCTTCTGTGTTTAGTAAACCAGAAGTGATCTAAAGATAATTAGATAGGTTACTTAAGGAATATGTTTTGGTTCCAGCGGACAAAGCTTGTAACAACATTGTCTTTGTTTGTAAGGCTCATTATTACAACTATTTTAAACGAATTTGGCGTTAATTCCACATTTGGTAACCATACTTATACTCCAACTGCCCTCTCAAAAGATGATATTTTTTTCTTCAAAATCATGATTCAGACCTATAAGGCTCATGACGGGTATGACCGGTCGACAGGGGATGCTTACTCCTCGTAGGCACCTGATCCCACCTCTGGTATATCCAGGAATCCGTGTTTGCCCAACTCTATTTTGTATTCCTTAAAGGAATTATGAGATTGATCACTGTTCGTTATCTTCACCTTTCCTTATAGTAATTATGTGATTGATCACTGTTCGTTATCTTCACCTTTCCTTATAGTAATTATGTGATTGATCACTTAGTTATCTTCACCTTTCCTTATAGTAATTATGTGATTGATCACTTAGTTATCTTCACCTTTCCTTATAGTAATTATGTGATTGATCACTTAGTTATCTTCACCTTTCATGAAGTATACACATAAACACGGTATACAAGTATACGTGAACAGAGCAGAGTAATTTTAGGTGAATGAAATGAATATGGAGTACAGATTTGGTTATGTATTTTAGATATGA
Source organism: Ostrea edulis (assembly GCF_947568905.1). NCBI lineage: Eukaryota > Metazoa > Mollusca > Bivalvia > Ostreida > Ostreidae > Ostrea > Ostrea edulis. The sequence goes on from NC_079164.1 coordinate 35,580,353, forward strand.
TGAGTCAGCAGTTGATTCAGAAAATTTGTAAAAGTTTGGTCTATAAAACTAATTTTATACAAATATTTCCCCCCTTATTCTTCAAAAACTGACACTCGAGGATATAATGGTATTCATCAGCGATTAGACCCTTGTTACAGATATGGCAAATTCTCTCATGTTTTGGAGTACCACGCTATCTTCCAGTCTCGACTGGGAGTCGGGGATTTCCAGTTATGAATTTAATCAATATAGTCCTAGCTTTATTAGGTAGTACATGTACATTTAGGTATTTTGAAATTAATATTAACTTTTGAAAATACCGTATACCTGACCATATCACTTTGCCATTTCAGTAGATATTGATCTTTAAGACGTTGTTGAACGGCAGTTTTGACCATCTGATATTTATATAGGCATGGCCACAAAGATCAAAAATGTTTTTAATACACGAGAGGCAAGAGTTCATATAACTTCTGTTACAAAATTGATCACATACATGATTATACTTATAAAAAATGCAAACAATTTTACTCTCTGGACTTACTTTGAGAGATATCATTTTTCAGCTTGTACACATGATTACATACATTGTAACATAGTTTACTATTATTCATTATATTTTATTATAGCTTTCGGAAGCGCGGTCGTCTGTTTACAATATGATGCCAATTTTTTTTTGTCTTTACATTACACTTTGTACACCATATATTTCTATCAAAATGACTTTATATCACCAAAAAATGTATGAACATTAATTGTTTTTTAAAAAGCCGTTTTTAAAATGCATATAAATGTTTGGATTTTTTGTTTTGATATTATTTTTTTTATTTTTATTTCACATTTACTCATTCTCCGACTTCTAGTACCGGTATTTGCTTCAAAGAATTGAAATTAAATACAATTAAAATTCTAAGAACCCATATTTGTGCATTTTCTGTTTAAAAATTTAGCAACATATTTAAGTGATAATGGTGGTTACTCTTTTAAAAATCCTATTTGATATCCTTCATTGTAATACATATTTTGACTAAATTGGCTGAAAAACATTTACATGTATAGACAATAGATTAAAAAATTGGTGAAACATAAGCGGAAAAAAATAATTAAGAATTGTAAGGCGCGAAACCACAAAAGAAACACAAGTCTGATTTGCCGCCGCTGTTCACTCTGTCCGCAAAACAAGTTTATCTCTCAAACGCGTTCTTATCACGTGACTGGGTCTTTTATATAACTCTTTATAAACCACACCCGTATTTCTACGTACATGTGTTTCTCGACTTAAGGAGAATATGGAAATAGAAAGTCTTTGGGACAAACCATTGACGATATTATCTTGTCTAAAGCTTCAAGTGAGATTCAGTGCGAATATCTATTTGGAGAACTTAGTCTGAGTCAGTTATCCGTGTTTGATATGTGCAATTTTGATCTAGAGGAACTTCATACAGTGGACAATGATGTTGTTTTTTCGAGAATGTGGGCGGGGTTTGAAGAAAAGTGTGGGTTATGTACAGATAATCCACACTTTTAACAAAAGAAAGCACGCCAAACTATGGTACAATTTTAAATATTTAAGGGGATACAAATACCTAAATATCGGTATAAATATACCCTAAATATCGGTATAGATATACGCCTTATGCAAGTTAGACCCCTAAATATCAAACAAACACCTAAATGTTAAATATGAGCCTAATCCAGGTTAAACGGCTAAATGATGAATCCAGTGGGATCCGCGTTAGAACTCGGATGAGACCGCAAAAACCGAGGTTCCGAGTCACAGCAGGTGTGACACAATAAAGATCACTCCCTGCTCAAAGGCCGTAAGCGCCGAGCATAGGCCTAAATTTTGCAGCCCTTCACCGATAATGGTGACGTCTCCATATTAGTGAAAAGTTCTCGAGCGGGACGTAAAACAATTTGCAGCCAACCAATCAACCTAACTGATAAATAAACGCATTATCCAGGCTCAACACACGGATAATAAACACATTATCCAGGCTCAACACACGGATAATAAACGCATTATCCAGGCTCAACACACGGTCTAACGCCTAGATTTAGGTAAAAATGATATCGAGGTTAGACAATTCAATGTCAAATAAACGTCTTATCCAGGTTAGACGCTTTAAATAACCGTAGAAAGATAAAGTTTATACAGGTAAAAATGATAAAATTAGGTCCATATCAGGTGTAGTCCTTTGATGGTTTGAAGATACATGTATGTAATGCATAAGCTAAAACTCGAATGGTGTTTTTGTTCTGATAACCGAGATTTGCTCTAACCTAGTTACATTAATCACCCCCTCCAATGAAATGACATAGATCCTCTTCTGGACAGTGACGTCAAGCGGGTAAGTAATCTTATCGTAAGGAACTCTTATCATGGCTCCAGGGATAACTTAAATATACGTTACGTGATGAGCTTGCATAATCAATTAGAGGAATAAAACTTTGTGGTTCCTGAGCAGAAAAGTTTATAAAAGGTTATTTTTTTTCTTTCATGTAAAACTTCAAACCCCTAATTATGCCCCAGCCAACAAGGACTGAACAAAACTGAATCAACATCCCGGTACCTGTATATTAAAGAAATTTGATATGCTTTGAGTTAAAGGGGTTTTTATGCCCTCTTAATCGGAGATTCGAGGTCATATAGTTTTTGTTCTGTCCGTCCGTCTGTCTATGTCCACAAAAACGTTAATCGTGGCCGTAATTTTTGAATGCTTCGTTATAGGACTTTCATATTTCACATGTGTATCCATGTGACAAGGCCTTTCTTTTCGTACCCAAATGTTTGACTTCATGACCTTGGAGTTTGACCTACTTTTGAAAATTTTAAAATCTTGGCCATAACTTTTGAATGCTTAGTAATATGGCTTTCATATTTCACAAGTGTATTCCTTGTGACAGGACCTTTCCATTGGTATCAGAATTATTTTGTTGTCGTTCAGGACATTAGTGTATCACGAACACATTTTGTTTTTCCCTACTGATAACTGAGACTTAATCTAACGTCATCGCATTTAATCTATCTTGTTGCATATCGATCGACTCTAGAACTGAGAACGTCATGACCTCTACACACTGATCAGAAACAGTTTTAGATAACATCAATCCTTTAAAGTTAATTACAACAAGAATATTTTTTATCCTGGGTACCATCCCTCGTTTATGGAAATAAATTTCCGAAATATTCTCAATCAACCAGAAAAGTTTGTGACTAGAAAAGAAAATTTTCTATATCTAATGTCATACATTAAAAGAAATCATTTTCGAAAATAGTGGAACAGTAACTAACCGTGCATGTAAGAGCACAATTTCGACATGATTTTCTTGTATTCTTCAACGAAAGAGCATTAAAGTGCACGAGGAACATGTTTCATCTTACTTTCTAGTTTCTAGGAAATAATTCCCGTCTCAACGCCCCCAGACCCGCCCTCACTTTGCAAATAATGATAATAATTATTAGTATAAAATCATTGTCCATTTGTGTTATAAAACAGTGATTATAATATTTGTGTTATAAAGCAGTAATTATAATAATATATGATAATAAAAATAATTATTATCCGTTTGTGTTATTAATCAGTAATTATAATAATAATCATTGTCTTTTTATGTTATTAACCAGTACTTGTAATAATCATTACCGTCTTTTTGTCTTATAAAACAGTTATCATGATATTTTGTGTTATAAAGCAGTAATTATGATAATTAATATTGTCCCTTTGTCTTATAAAGCAGTAATTATAATAATTATTATTGTCTTTTAGTCTTATAAAACAGTTATCATGATATTTTGTGTTATAAAGCAGTATTTATGATAATTATTATTGCCCCTTTGTCTTATAAAGCAGTAACTATAATAATTATTATTGTCTTTTTGTCTTATATAGCAGTTATCATAATATTTTGTGTTTATAGCAGTAATTATAATAATTATTTTTGTCCTTTTGTCTTATAAAGCAGTATCTATGATATTAATCATTGTCTTTTTGTGTTATAAAGTAGGTCGCTCATCAATGATTTTTGTAAGCATATATTTTCGTATCTACAAGTATGCACGGTAGAGGATATGATAAGATTAGACAGAGGGCCAGTAAGCCTCTCCTGGAGCTTGGGCATGTTCAGTCTGGCCTTTTTGCACTTAAATCTTAAGTATTAGGGTTTTTTCCTTTATTAACCTAATTTCTTTCTGAACAAATGAATAACTTTTTTTTTTTTTAAAAAAAGGTAAAATAATGCAAACTGAATTACGGAATAATTTTATCATAAGTAATCCAATTCGATAAAATTTGACATTTGAATTCATATACAAACTGATATGTCATATTAACTTTTTTATGTCAAGATGCATTTGTTTTTGAATTAGCTTGCAATGGTATATCTTATTGATTAAACAAGAAGCCCACATGCCTTATCGGTCACCTGAGTAGTTAAAAGTATCACTAGCCCCAAGGGCTATGAAATGTAGAATAATTTATCTTTTCTTCATAACTAAGCTAAATGCGCATGCAGTATAAAACAAAATGTCTTCTTAAAACACAAATGCCTTCAAAGGTTTCCATACTGATTCCATACTTGACACTATGTAATATACAATGTAATATATCAACATGTGACGAATTTGGACCCACCCTAGTTCAAAACCTTGGAGTTGCGAAATTCACAATTTTGGTACATCACTTTATGCTTTTCCTAAGTATGCATCTTTTTTTTTATACAGTACAGTACATGTATATATAAGCAAACGAATACACCACGAAATTTACAATTTTGGTAAAGGGCTACCTGCTCCTTCTAAATATACATTTAGTTTCAATTCACTATCAACAGTATGGAAGATGTTATTTAAATGTTTTCCAAACATTATATACCAAATCTGGTCACGCCCTGGGGTCAGAAACTCGATCTACCCTTGGGATTATTTGGAAATTAAATTTGGTAGATACCTTCCTGCTTTTAGTTTGTTTGGGTTTTTTTACCAGATCCCCCCCCCACTCCTTGTCCCTAAGATGCTTCATATCAAATTTGAAAAGAATTGGAATTAAAAATGTTCCATTGTTAACGCACGTCGGACGCAGACCAATAGCAATAGGTCATCTGAGTGACTCGGACGTCCTAAAAAAATGAATACGAGTGTCAGTGATTCCCCTTAAATACGAGTATGAAGCACTATATGTGAATTTGAATATACACTCCAGAAGATGGCTACAAACTGACCTCTGTACATGTACTTCTTAAGAATATTTTAAAGGTGTAGGCCTGATGAAATTCCAGGGCTACATATTCCTTCAAACTTTAAATTTTACTTTGCCCCCTCCCCACTTCCTCTGCCAGGGGTTGCTTCTTGGGGTTTGTGAGAGAAAGATTTAAAAAAAACTGTTTCCTGTCAAAACTATTAAACCCTTATTGTTGCCCCCATCCTAGCCCCGAGCCCCATACGGAACTCGAATCTGCATAAAGATGCATTCCTTAATAATAATTACACGCAAAACAATCATTTTATTAAAAATGAAAATTGCATACGATTACATGTAAATTGTGACTCTAGAAGTTTGTTAATGAAGTACAAACATGCTGGGTCCCAGTGCATTAAGATGATTTACAATTCATCCTTGACATTACCAAATAGTTAATGAGAATACCAAACCCGACACCATAACATTTACAGACTTCTTCGTTTGACCTCACATGATTCAACTGCTAATCAGTTACCTTTCCCTTTGTTTGGTGTGTTGATATTTAGTGGGGGTATGGCTTGCTATCTTTGCACCGCCTCCTCGTTCACTCACTATCAGTAACTGTAAACATCAATGGTCAACCATACCCATCGTCATTCAATTTCGGCATAATTGATAAGGACTACGATACGATGGCCATGCAGTTTTCAAGTGAGTACTATATTTTTGTTTTTTGGAATTCTTGAATAATATCTTTAAAATGAAAAGTGAAGTTAACGAACAGTGATCAATCAATACTGTTTAGGCCTCTGATCACAGTTTATTTTTGTAGAATAAAATCTTGTGGACAACGAGGCAAAATGCTTTAATTTTAATCATATATCGAGTTCTTGTTAACTTGAAAAGATAACTTACTGAAAGGTCATTTCAATTTACATATATATCATCTACACAGTCCTCATAACCAGTGATATATGTGTTTGTTCTAACCTTGATGACATTTCTCAAGAAGTCTGCAATGAAACTTTTTACGAGATACGAATTCCGGTGTCTCTTTGACTGTTATCGGTATAGGGATTTTTAACGTTGCCATTTCAGCACCAGAAGAAAAAAACCTTTACAATTTATTCATTTAGAGTATATGCTCTTAAGTAATTAGTTTTTCTATTAATTCTTAGTGCTATCTGAAATCGTGTGAGTGACTTTTCTTTCAATTAAGTATTTTATAGATACTCAATTGAGTAAGTTTATTATACCTAGACTAGAGTAAAAAGCTTACTTAGTCAAGTTCAGAATCTGATACAGTCTCGATATTGTAGACTTGAAGTATTCATATCGTAGGTCCTCGGTACCCCCTTGTTTCTCGTAAGAGGCGGCTAAATGGGGCGGTCCGTCCGATGAGACCGCAAACACCGAGGCCCCGTGACACAGCAGTTGTGGCACGATAAAGATCCCTCCCTGCTCAAAGGCCATAAGCGCCGAGCAAAGGCCTAAATTTTAGAGCCCTTCACTGGCAATGGTGAGGTCTCCATATAAGTGAAAAATTCTCCAGCGGGACGTTAAATAATATACACCCATCCATCTTGCCTACATGTACAACCAACCAACCAACCAACCCAGAAATACCCCAAAATAAAAAAAAACCTAAGGTATAACAAAACATGTAGTAAAATTGATATTTTGTTCCAAATGTTGTTTGTTTTTTTTTTTTTGGGGGGGGGGGGGGTTGGTACTTTGAACTTGTATTGTCTCTTCATCCCAATTGTTCATTAGAACTCTCTATAATTGAGGAGACAATAAAAAAAAAATGCTGGGGTTCCACATTTCGAAGCAAACTAGACCTTAAAGCCTAAATCAGAGGGTTTGTTTCACCGTCGTCAGCTGTCTGTAAACTTCGCACATAAACTGCTGTGTAATTTTCAACCTTAAACTTAGCACAAAGTTTCCTAAAGGGAATTCAGGTTTGTTCAAATGATAGGTCACGAGGAAATAATTACAAAAAAGTGAAAATAGGGCGCAGTTTTTCAAAAATTCACCTGGCCAGAAAAGCAAAACGTTGCGCATAAAACCACTTCTATAGGTTCATATTGGGGATTTAAAACTTACATATAAGAATGATTTTGAAAAAATATATCATTAAGAATATTCTCCGGAACCATTTTTGTCATATTAATATGTTTACATTTCTAATGGTATTTGCCTTTGATATCTCTACATATTGTAATGATAGCAATTCCCTCATGAACGTGCTTCAGATGCATACAATGCGCATATGAATAAGGATGAATATTACGTCTGGGATTCCTGACAGAAATGAAAGTAGAATGTAAATATAAGGGTAAAAAACTGAAATTTGAAAATATATGAGGGTATGAACTTCAACACATTTCATGAAGTATGCCGGCCTGAATCATCACAGTTCATACCCTCATGTACATTTATTCAACTTTCTTAAAGGCAAGCCTCCATATGTAGTGTGCACTCACGTTTGTTGGCACTACGACATCCGATAAAATTCTGTAAAAATCTTCTGAGGAAGTACAAAGATTCATCTTTGTTGACAACATGACCCCCTTGGGTTGAGGACCTTCAAGACCCTGGGCCCAGGACGGTGTAATGCGCCCCAGAGGACAAAACGGTGCCAACATAGAGGTTTACAGTTTATATAGAAAAACAAGGGACAATATTTTGAATCTCTTCTGAAGAACAAAGACACGATTAATGATTTTGATATTTAAGCATCCCCCTGCGGTGTAGATTTTTTTCCCCACACCATTACAGTCAAGAGCCAGGGCGGGGCCACAAAGCGTTTGAAAGATTAACAGTAGAGTCTATTGGGAATTTATGTTTTACACGTCAAACTATTGTTAAATAATAATGCAAATATTCAAGAAGTGAAATAATTTTAATCTAATCTTTTTCAACATGGAGATGGACGTTGAAAGGTTGTAAAGGAATTTTCTTATTGAATAAATATATCTTTAAAAGGGTCTTATTTTCTTGTTCTATACATTCCTTTATTACATTGCCTCCGAAACAAAATCCAGTGCAGATAAAAATTTACTACAATATTTCAATATGATGGTCATTCATCAAATATTTTGCAGATATGAAATCTCGTGTCCGGTCAATATCCGAGATCAATCCCGTGTTCATTGTGGAAATGGACGGCAGGAGAGAGATGACCACCATGACTCGAGATACCGAAAAAGACTCAAATAATCTGCAATCGTATCTCAACCCAGGTACCTTTCTCTTCCTTTTAGTTATATTAATTTAATTAATAATCAGTTGATCTTTAGTTGAAAAACTGTTTACTTCAGTTTGTATACATTCAAAAATTTTCATTCTGGTTATGAAAATCTGACTGATAAAAAAGAAATCACAAATAAAACAGAAATCACATTGTTTGATTAAATGCACCCCGTGTTGTGGGTTACTGTACAGCCGATCGATAAGCTCTGATTTATTACAATACCCCAGTAAACAATATCGAAATGTTCAACGAAGCCTTCTACATTCATGTAAACGTACCCAAAGGTGTGATAAAAATGTGTTATTATCTATTTTGGATTTTTAATTCTTCAAAGAAATTAATAAAATAAATTTGATTACTTTCAAAAGATTACTCTATGTATCTATGTTCCGAGTTATCCAATAACTGCGTCTTCTCCGCTCTCGGAATGCAAGAAAGCACTGTCGTAGAGAGAGTTTAACAACAGCATTTTCTGAGAATTTGTTATATGTCCAATGTATCAATATTGTGTCATAGTGCGGTACTTTTTCCTTTCATCTTAGCTATATTTTAAATCAGACTTGTTTATGGAGTCTGAAAACCATAAATCAATATTCAGAACTATTGGTTGATATTTAATAATCTAATTCATGATTTATGAAATTTATTATTTATGTAATTCATGATTTCTGTAATTCACGATTTGAGTAATTCATTATTGACAAGTATGTAATTAATGTAATTCATGATTTCTGTAATTCGTGATTTATATTATGTGAATAGAATAGAATTGAATTGAACATCTTTTATTGAAATTAAAACATCAAAACGATGAGACACAAGTTCAACAAACTAGACAGCCTCCCCCAATATAACAATGCGTGATATTGCATGTCATACAATATAAAAAGTAATCATTCATAATGGGAAATTGAAAGCCTGCCTTATATATAAGGAAATTGTGGTGCAAATCAAAGTATTTAGAAAAACATCCACATTCGTTAAGATGCAGCAAGTCTATAATGTACAAGTTATCAAATGCAAGTAGTTTGTTCAGGTGGCAGGGGACAGTTTCTTTGGTTTTGAAACATGTGGATAGGGGGTATACACCAAAGTCAGAATATGACAGACTAATGAAAAATCATATTTCCCTTTTATGTCAATACTTGTATTTCATATTAGTGTAGTTAATAAATTATGACCCTAAATTACATGTAATCTATAAATACTGGTGCTGGTGCACAAAACATGCTCTGAGCAGGTTCCCCTTTTTTGCTTTGATTTTCTCTCATTTGGGCTAATCCGCACCACCCCCACACCATCACAGTACCAAACATGGGGATTTAGACACTGTGCACAATCAAGAACCCTATCTGCCCTTCTCAAAACTCTACCTCTCATATGGGGCCATCCACCTTCCCTCACAGCTACAGCCCTTTTGCTGGACCCTGCATGTTTTCACCGAAATTTCTTCAGCAACTGACCACGTGTCTTAGTTTCGTATTTGCACCCATCTATATGCCAGGAATCATGGTGACACCTACATGTTGTATATCAACATTTTCATTAAGCACTCAGCTACATTTGACATGCATCCTAAAATTATTGTATACATTTTTACACATGTAATATCACTTCAAATATGGGGTATTTCCATTTTTTGAAAAAGTTGACCGGGCCTATAGTGCGAAACTGTCCCCTGCTACCTCATTAAAACATTTCTTGCTGTTGTAAATTTTTACATTTAAGAAAACCCAGATGATATGCATCTTCTACCCTTCCCCGTGAGCAATTTGGATTAATATCGATCTAGTTACGGCGATGTAAATCAAATCTCAAAATGCAGTTCTGTCTTGACATTGTGTGTACCATATAAAAAAAATCATATTAAAATATTTCAAAGGTGGCTTTGCGACATTATTTTGCACACATTTCTTTTAAAAAGTATTAATGGAAGTTGCTTCCCAAGAGTATTCCACTTTCTTAAAGTATCAGGAATAAAAGATTTATTGAAAATCTCTAACCTACATTTTAACAATCTCTAACCTACATTTTAACAATGAAGAATTTCAAGTAGAATATCCTGAAACATTTCTTGTATCAGGTACTATATTTTACAGGTAAATGGACACTGAGTTGTTATGTACATTGTTACGAGCTTAGCTCTATCTCTTCTAACTTATATTATGTAATCATTGATTTATGTAATTCATGATTTGCAAAATTCATCATTTATGTAAACTATGATTGATGTAATTCAAGATATATCCACTAACTTATCATTTCTTTTTTTATGCGTAATTATGATTATGGGTTTTTTTTAAGCCTCTAAGAAATTCATGATTATTCATATCAACCCCAAAGATGTTGTAAAGAAAATAACTTTTGCCAGAAAATTAAAAACCTATAATCTCCGAGATATTGATCAATACTAATACGATATATGTACATATATTCAAGCATCCAAGGGAGACGATCAAGCAGTGGAAGTAGACACGGACCATTGCGAGACCGACAGTGGGTACGAGAGTTCTCGGTCTCCCAGGAAAATCTCCACCTGTAGCGCCCCCTCGATCACTGCTCTTTCTGTCACGGCCCTCAATTCTGCCCTCAGGACCACAGGTAGGACGGAGGTCGGTCAGATCCAGAAAACTTGCAACGAAGAAATCTGTTTTAGACTGTTACCTACCTTCCTTTTTTCAATTATTAAATCGTTAAAAGACTATATAGGTCCTTACATTAGGGGAACTACACTTTGGAATCACTGTTAGAATCGAAAATGTCAGAGTTCTTTTAGAAAGTTAATATGTTTCAGCATAAAAAATATATTTCAGTTTTCTCTATCATTTCAGGTGCAAGAAGAACATCTCGCACCTCCGTCAGTTTTTCTGAAAACTTGTCTGAAACTGAAGAATTCGAACCTCCTCGATCGCAAAGATCACCCTCCGTCGGCAGCTTTGAGATTTATAGAATAGGTGAACATTAATTAGTGACATCGATATTTATTCAGAACTTCACATTTTTAACCAAATATTCATGATGGGAATTTTACATGTTGTTAGTTCATGGTTTGCAATTAACAGGTGGAAGACGAGTGTCTCAAACGATCGCGTGTCTGTCCGAGATCTTACCGGGAAATACCGAGAGTTTAAAGAGAGGAGAGCTAAAGACGTGTCCATCAGATAGATGTGTCACACCCATCCTGTGTGAAAACTTTAAAAGGGGTAAAATGGAATTTTTATTTATTTATTTATTTTTTAATGAAGAGACAGGGTAAAAAAATATTTAAATCATTACCGACTGTTTTCAGTCAATTTAGCATAATCACCATCGTTATAGCTTGCAAGGTTGTTTGGCAAATCATATCTTTCTCTTGTACTCACATTATCCCCAATAGAAAACAAAAAAGTGAAATAAATCAAACAAAAACGAGGTACACTTGTAAATATCAAATGGAACGGAACTCTCTTTGAAAATCTAAGCAATAAAAAAAACCAAGACTTGTTCTAACGCTGACCACATGTCATTTATAGGTCCATCGCTCGGATTCAGACATGTTTCTAAGAGAGAAAGGAGATATTCTTCATGTTCCATTACAAATGAATCGGATGGATTGACTGTCAATCTGCATAATATCATCGGCAAAAAAGGAACTGGAAAGGGTCAATTCCGGAATGCTACTTCTGTGTCGTATATTAGCTCTGGGTCAATCATCGTTACAGATATTATTAACTGCAGAGTGACGCATTTTCACGGAAGTGGGCGTGTAATAAATGAAATCGAAACCGGACCAGGTTCCGAACCTTGGGCAACTGCCGTACTCCCGAATGGAAATATTGTGGTCTCCTTGCAAAGACGGGGGTCTTTAGCAATATTCAATTCAAATGGAGACTACTGTAAAGACATCGCGACTCATCTCCTCGTAAAGCCATCCGGAGTAGCAACGGATAGAAGAGGTAGAATCGTTGTTAGTGATGTGAACACTGACTCTGTTTATATACTAAACGAAGACGGGGAAGTTTTAAAGAGTCTAGGACAGGAACCGGATGTACCATTGACATTTGAGGAGCCTCGGTATGTTGCCGTCACAGAAAAGGACAAGATTTTAGTTTGTGACTCCGGGAAACATTGTGTGTATGTTTTTGACTCCGATGGGAATTTTCTCCACAAATTCGGATCATACGGACAAGAACCCGGGCAGTTCCGCTTTCCATACGGAATCACGTCAGATTTCGAAGAAAACATTTATGTTGCAGATCACTACAACAATCGAGTTTCCATGTTCTCTATTTCCGGGGAATTTCTCTGTCATATTCTAACGCCTTGTATGAAGCTAAAGCGACCTCAGGGTCTGTACATGAGAGATGAGATGACCGATTCCATTCTCTTTGTGACCCACGGGGAAATGAAGGCACAAGAGGTCGTGGCATTCAAAATCATAATGGGATCGAAACCAAGACTGAAAAAATCGATGGAGGTTCATGTCTGAGACATGATGAAGTCCAAAAATTAAAACTTTTCTAATCGGATGGAGAATCAAAGATACACTACTTGCTCAAAATCCTGTGATGTAATGGAAATCCCTAATATACATTTATCAAAAGAATGCTCTACTCGTTCAAACAAACCCTATTTATGTACATAATAAAGATTATTGTTGTTTCTGTTTGTTGATTTACGCCCATTTCAAGAATTGTTTACTCACGTTTAGAGACAACATCAGCTTTAGGTGATGTACCACAGATTTTGACATATGCGTGGCGCTCAAGGAAGTAGTACTGAGAGATTTTTTTATCGTGTCAACGACTACGTGATACGGGACCTCCGTTTTTTAAGATCATATCCGAAAGACTCGCGACTATCACTAAGTTAAACTTCGGTTTGTCGCGGCCCCGGAATCGAACTCTGGCTTTCTGTTTGCGAGCATATATATATATATATATGACACGATTGCTGCACGTAGCCATGTCCCCCACCGCCGCAAAAAAAAGCTCAAGCACAAAAGTCCCTTAAGGAAGTTAGATCCTGAGCTTTTGAGCACAACTGCGCAGGATGCTACAACTAAGTATTTACTGGTTCAATACCATTTGTGCAAACATAATACACATCTATTACTGAACCCTTTCCAGCTGAAAAAAATGTGTCAATTAAAATTTTGAAAGCGTTTTGCAGGGACTATATTTTGTTGCGGAAGGATTGATAATCAAAAAGTTCTAAATCTGCGTGATATTACAGTTTCTAGTTCATCTAATGTAAAACTTATACGGTACCAATTTTGATGCACCAGATGTGCATTTCGACAAATAATGTCTCTTCAGTGATGCTCAACCGAAATGTTTAAAATCCGAAATAACGATAAACTTGCTAGAGCTATTTTAGGGGGAAACAGAGTGCCAAAAGTGGAGTCAAATTCGTCTAAGGATAAGAGCTATGCATGAGGGAGATAATCCTTAATTTGGAAATGAATTTCGAAATTTTATCACAACAATTAAATATACATCCGTATTTTCAAGCTAGTAAGAAGTACTTAGCTACTGGGCTGTAAGTACCCTTGGGGACTAACAGTCCACCAGCAGAGGCCTCGACCCAGGGCCCGGCCAGGGGTCATAATGTAAAACTTATACGATACCAATTTTGATGCACCAGATGTGCATTTCGACAAATAATGTCTCTTCAGTGATGCTCAACCGAAATATATCTTCTATTTTTATACTCCTATACGTGTATTTCAGTTTTATAATTTATGATACAAGTAGTTGAGACTTGGAACTTGATCAAATGTTGTAATTCATTAATTTGGTTGATATATTTTTTCCAAATAGAACACTGATTCTTAAAAAAGTTTAAATTAATTTACTCGAAATTTTGTATAAAAATTCAGTATTTCCGCCAATAATTAAAACATTTGGTCTCCAACCTCCACTTTTTAAAGTTCCATTTTAAGACAAGACCTTGGAAATTATGTGAAATTTTAGAAACTGACATTACTCCTAATATGTTTTTTTTAAACTCTCAGATTTTGAGGGTGTTGCACCGAAGCGAGGATTTTCCCTAATCGGAGCTCCGTGCCAGCACTCGTGACGTGGAACTGAACTTCATTCATATTTATACTCATTGCGTATTTGCCATTTAAATACCTGCAGGATTCCCCAGTACTAGGAACAAGCCTAATACATTTTATGTGTCAATACATTATACATGTAGTCTAAATATAATTTTTGAAATCGTGAAAATTATATTGTCTTTTTCTTTCTTTCTGAATATCAAATACAATGCATACGGTTACGAGTGTATCAAATATTTAATATTCTATACTACTACAGTTCAAAAGCTCTTATACTCGTATGTATTATTTTCTACAACCAACAATTGGCAACATTACTGTACATGACTCTGGCCACAAAACAAAATATGGGAAGTTTAATACGCATTAATAAAGTTCAACGTTATTCGAAGTGCATGCACCTGTAAAAATTGATTCAACATAGCAATTTGCTACTGGAATACATATATACTCAAACTGTTTAACGGTTATTTACCTTGTTTGGCCTTAAAGTTTTTCTTCCAAAGCTTTTTAAAGTTCACAACGGTTTTTCGTAAAAGGCACCACTTTCATTCAGAAAAACATACAAGTTCTCGTTAGCAGCCTTGACTATTAAAACACAGGTATTGCATGCCGTATTCGGCGTGTTTGTGGAGTGTCATATTCACAAACTAAACAGTGTCCATGTTGGAAGCTTATTTCAAACTCGGCACATCATAATAAACAGATTTGTCATGAAACATTTATGAAAACTAGAAGCGTCTTTCAATTAAGAAAAACAAATCTAGATGGAAAACGTAATATGAACCAAAAAAAATGTGTTCGTGAGGGAGTCGAACCCGGTCGTTTTAAACATAGAAAACATCTTTACATACAAGAGTCGACGACCTTATCCACTGAACCACGCACTAGACCATACATTACTAAGGAAAATTAATATACAGGTGAAGTTGAAAATAATACCAGTGAAGTTGTTTCGATTTTTTTAAATTTACAAAAAAAAAAAATGCCCCAGTGAAACAAAATTTCAAAGCGATGGTTTTTAGAGGAAAACTCGAAGAATATGTTCTTGCTAAATTTATATTGTTTCACGGAGGCAGTTTTTCTGAAATTCGGGGATACCCCTGATCCATTTTAACGCTAAAAATCATACAAATCGCTTATTGCTTGATTTAAACACGAAATATTTTGGCTAATTTTGTCAATACACGTCTTTTAAACTTATTTTCAAAAATTATTGAATCAAGACATACGTTCCATTGGTTTTATCATATATTTGAATAACTTAAATTTTTCTATCATTCATGCAACACCTTTAGGGAAATTAACATGAGACGTGCAACACCTTCTTTGACATCATGATTTTTTTCGTAAATCAAGTGCAAAAAGGTAATTATTTATTTCCATTACTTGTATTAAACTTTTTTTTTTATCTGTATTGTTAGAAGACATGATTATGTATCTATTTTATACAAAGATTGATTTCTGTTACTTATATTGTGTTGACACCAACAAACAAATCAAGTTTAATTGAACAAATTTTAAGTGCAAAAAGGTCATGTTTAGAATAACAAGCATTGCGACTCCAGTTTTTCTTTTCAGTTTCTTAATTCTCCTTCAACATAGAAATTAAAAATACACTTCCCAAAAAATTGGCATTACCCCAAATGTCAGGTGCGAACCTCTTTAACTCCTGTAAAATTTGTCGAATCAAAATGGCAGCGTAATATGATCAACTGCACATGGTGACTAACGACTAACAATCCTACAAAATATGAAGAAAATCCGTTGAGCGGTTTCTGAGAAGTTGCGTCCACAAAGTGAAGTGGGACGGACGGACGCACGGACACCGGTATTTCTATGTCCCCTTCCGCGTTGCGGTGGGGGACAAAATGTGTATGCATACATGTACATGTATATTCCTAAATCATGTAACTAATACTAGAGGTAATGATTACTGTTTTCACCATCAAAAGAACATTATTTGCAATTTTACTTGCTAATCTATTGACATTTAAAAAGAGACTAGTATACATGTAGTAGAAATGGCGATTATGAGGGATATGCAAAATCACACGCAGAAATTATTACAATTTGTTATTGGTTAGGTTAGCTGGTTGTAGAATGTTTCACTCATATGGAGACGTCACCACTGCCGGTGATGGGATGCAAAATTTAGGCCTATGCTCGGCGTTTACGGCATTTGAGCAGAGAGGGGATATTTATCGTGCCACACCTGTTGTGACGCGGGGCCTCAGTTTTGTGGTCTCATTCGAAGGACCGCCCCATTTAGTCGCCTCTTAAGACAAGAAAGGGATACTGAGGACCAATTCTAACCCGGATCCCCGCGTGACTTAATAAGGAAAACAGCTGACAACAGAGTGTGGTGTGAATGCGAAAATGTTTGTAGCGGTCCTTGTGGATCCGGATACAGAAATAAGACAAACAGCAATATATACGGTGCTCAGTTAGAAATGAAATAAACACAAACATTGTCTATAGTATGCTGTAATTATTTATTAGTGAATCATTGCAAAATGGCAAACAGCAACCAACTTTTAGAATAAAGAAATACATTGGAAACAATTTCATTCATTCATTGAATGTCATAGCACCATTTACATGAATATTCATGATTCAATTCACAGTCTTGATTTATATCTATCACCAATTTTCTTTCTCCTCATGTTTGTGTTTAATGACAGCGCGAATTCTGCTAAGCCACGCCATGACTCCCTGCAATTTGGTTCAATCTCGTCCACCGGAAGTACAAAACCATGCTTCCCAGTGTCACGGAGTTCGATAGTGTACGAATATTTCACACCGGCACTACCTTTAGCCCAATCATCTGACCCACCTGCCGCCGAATCTATAGAATCAAGGGGACTTGTTTTATCTATTGATAGAGTTTCTTAGTTTCTGTGATATTTACAGCTACTATCTTTCAAAGCAATATCATACAAAATTTAGGATTCAGGGAATTCTGTGATATGTTCGGCTGTATCCATTTTATCCAGAATATGTTTCATAAAGGGTTCATGATTATACACGTGGTACACACACCTTCTTGTATAATAGGTTTGTTTATATACCACATTGTTTGTTTACATTAGGTCAAAAGTAGTGCAAAATTTAGGTCGCGTAAGGTCGTCAGTTTGAGACAGACATGTCCTGGAATCAGATCACCACAGCGTGATGATTCGTTATGTCGGTGAATTTTACAGTATCAAAACGCGGATTATTGATGGGTGTATAATAAATATGTATTATAGAGCTTCTACTGGGTTCATAATGATATGCAATTTAAAACAACAAAATCTTCACGTAGTATCCTACTTGCATAACATGTTTGTAAGAGAGTCAATGTATGTATTTTGGAGGGGCGGATCCAGAAAAGTTTGAAAGGGGTATTAATTGCGACTCAAGTTTGTACCTTTCCCACCCAAAAGTGGGAGTTGAAGACCCCCAAAATTGGATAAAATGCCGTATGAGTGGAATTTTTAGCGAGACACAAAAGCGATATTCCCATAAAAATAGGTATACATATTTAGCGAGAGCTAATTTTATCGACTTGTAATGAAATTGTTAGCGATATTTAATTTTTAGCGATCTCAACACCCTCGCTAATAATGCTAAATTTGAACCTTTTTTGTTAAAAAGTTCAACCAATGAGGGAAGAGGGGTTTGCAAACCCACCCGCCTGGTAACCCCTTCTAGATCCGCCACTAGTTGAGCCAGAGATACATTTGTACTTACCCAACACTACTATGTAGTTGGTTCCATAAAGTTTAAACGAATGAAAATCAGACATTTTAGATCCGCGCTATTTACTTTCTTACACAGAGCATATGGTGCGGATCTAAGAAGTCTGATTTTGATTAGATTGCATTAAGTTGAACCAGAGACACTTACATAACACGTTTGTAGAGGAGCCCACTATATAGTTGGATCCATAAAGTTGAGCCAGAGCAGAGGTTCCAGCCTTGGCAGCAGCTTCCTGAAAGTTTAAAAACAAATGAGCGTACCAGCATTGAAGACCAACGTCTTGCAGGAGCAGTGCTTGGAACTCTACCACAAACACTCTGTAGAGTCTGGTCTCTCTCCCTGAACTAATATTTATATACATTTGTTCTATACATTGATATACATGTATATTTTTTATTCTTGTTGTCAAGTGTATGTGTAAAAAAAAAAAACCATTTCAGTTATATGGGACACTATACAAATGTTTCATATCATTTATTATTTTCTATATTACCATATTACAATATTTTGTCATATAAAAAGAATCAAATTTTAACCCCCAAAACCATGGAAATAGTCCATTTTTGTACTGAATTTGCCTAATGGATATAGTTTTGCCTCGTTTTAGACATATGACGTCACACTCACCAGTTCTCGCCAGTCCTGAGGAAAAGCGGACGTATATCCCCATGGATACAACCACATTTGTCCGTACGAGTGATACGTCAGATAGGCTATCATGTTCTGCTTATTACTCAGGATGAATGTTCTCAGCGACTGGCTCTCTTTTTCAGAGAACGCCTGGGACCCAGAATAGACATCCGAACACTCGTTCGTACTTCCGCCTACAGCTGAATTGCAAAGATTTAAGATCATTAGATTGCAATTCAACATGGTGATATACACTGCAAAACTTCATTTGATAAAGTAATAAAAATCCAACAACGGCAATAGGTAGAGACGTGCGACAGATGTTAAGCAAAGGAATTGCAATTATTGTTAATATTTTGTGGTGAGTAAAGATTGGAGCTCGGTAGAACATTTTCTGGATTCAGCAATGTATCCCTGTTTTAAGGGTTTTGTGTAGTATTGGAATCCAGTATAGATACGGCAATTCATATTCATTCGTCCCATTGCCTGGGATATCAAATACACTGTATATTTAAAATTGAAGGATTTCGTCTTTGAAGGGGAACTTAGAGTACAAGTTGTGGAATCAAAGGCACGTTCGTTTAAAATACAGTTATAATAGTGAGCTTATAAACAGAGAGAGTAGTTATATGTGGAACGCCAAATTAGTAAAAACCCAAATAAATAAGGATATCAAGTCATTTGATGCGCTCAACAATTCAAATATAGATCTCTTCTATTAATCAATATCTTCAGTTCTGAATTATTGCGTGCATTAATTGAATTACTGATAGCATTAATTATTCTGCTGAATTGATGCGCGCAATAATTGAATTATTGCTCTCTTTAATTGAATTGATGATATTATTTCAATTGATGCACACACTAATTCTTATAGAGAGAGCGACTATTTCATTGCTGTTATATAACTTTAAATTAAAGAGATCATCAAATCATTCATATCGACCTCTAAATCAATTTTCGCAAGCAATATTATCACCACATTGATGTGCGCATCAATTCAATTGATTTAAAATTAATTTAAAGTCCGGTATAATGATTTGATGATCTCTTTAATCCAATTGCAAAGATCTTTAATTCAAGTGTGTAGGTGAAGTACCACAAATTTAGACCCATGCTTAGCGCTCAGGGACCGGAGTTCTTTAACGTGCCAACGCTTGCCGCGACATGGGATCTCCGTTTTAAGGTCATATCCAAAAGGCCCTTGATTCTCACTTCTAAATACCGAGCGTCTTGTGAAGGAGCAATCACTACCTACCTACGTCTTAGGTTTCAAGACGTCCCGGTTACGAAGCTCTACCATCTGAGTTACCGCGACCGGTCGTAACTCTTCCGTAAGATAGCGTGACAATGAACTACGAGTTTTGTTCATTGCAAATCAGAACGTACACATCAAGCATGTATTATTTAGAAAATATCCAATTGGTAGTACTTTTTTTATTTTTATTTTTTTTAGTTAATGATTCTACTCAAACTCACACGGATTCCAGCGAAAACCAAAATTCCTATTCAGGTCTGTTCCATAGCAGTTTCTGGAATGATCAGCTCTGTTTTTCCTCCAGAGCCTGTACTGCAATAAAACATTGACATATGTATTTTAAGTGTACTTATTCGCAAACAGAAGACTACAACATTTACACATCTTACTTTTGTGTGTGAATGTGTATACATTGTAATGATGCGACATTCATTCGTACAATTGTATATGAATGTTTAGCTACATATGTACAGGCGTGTGTGAATGTTATACATACATGTGCAATTGTAAATGTTGAATTTTATTTGACTGAATACTTATTATGGTGTGACATTTATAAGTACAACTAAGAAATGAATTAAATTTTTGAAAATAAATAAGGTATCACGTCGGCATACTTCATGAAGCGTGTTGGCACGTCGTGAAAAGTATGCCGGCGTGAAACGTTGCATTTATCATTCTCTCGCCAGAGGGCGCGTTACGCAAGCTTCAAACGTTTGGAATCACGTGACAATATAATCACATGATATAAACAATCACTCTCGTTTCCTTTCCCTTTAAGAGTTCTGGCAGCAGATTGTAACATTATGTGTACCCGACAAGGTAGGATGGCAATAGATATGCCTAAGCACAAAACACAACAACGTGTGCCACCATTTATTAGCTGGTACTCTTTCTAACTAAACTGGTTACAAAAACAAAAGTACAAGTAAACAATAATCAAAGAACCATTGATATCTGGAATCCGGAATAAGTCAGAGTTGATAACATTACACAGATGATACAGCAGGCTCTTTTTCATAGCCCATTGGCACTATATAATGATAAGTACATGTACATATTAACCATTTAGCTGTTTGTCTCTTATTCTACAAGTTTTATCGTATTTTTTACAGCCTTTCTTACTTTTACATGTTTACATTTAAATCGCCACCACATGAATGTCCTACATTCATACGCATATTACGAAGTAGTTCCAAATTTAGGGTAAGAAAACGGTGATTTAAACAATTTACAGTAAGCATCACTTTCATTGCATCAAAAGTATTTCATAATATGACTAAATATTTAGTCCAAAACATAAATGTTGGATATTAGAAACTTTTACAAGATTTCTGTAAAAAGCCGTTGACAGAGGTGTAGTGTGAGTAGCGTACGGAACCCTGGGTAGAGAATGGCAATTTATATCCTTATGTATTTTCAATTCTTATAGCAACATTCTACTTTCATTTCATATCAAGTAGTTCTGTATTCATACGCGCGTTGTTTATAATTGCAGCGAGTTCATGAGGAAATGCCTATAATTAAAACTTACAAAGATGGCAGGCAAAATCATTGAATATTCATAATGGTGTGTCGTATATACGTACAGTTATATGTGAATATTCATAATGGTGTGTCGTATATACGTACAGAAATATGCGAATATTCATAATGGTGTGTCGTATATACGTACAGAAATAAGTGAATATTCATAATGGTGTGTCCTATATACGTACAGTTATATGTGAATATTTGTATTCATAATGGTGTGTCGTATATACGTACAGAAATAAGTGAATATTCATAATGGTGTGTCGTATATACGTACAGTTGTATGTGAATATTCATAACCATCAGGATTCAGCAGAGGGGCGAAATACCAATCAAATTTATTCAGCAACTGAGGTGCATAGTCGTCCCAATACACCATCTGAAAGATAGCGAACAGTGATCAACTCATAACTCCTATAAATGTGAAGATAACGAACAGTGATCAATCTCATAACTCCTATAAAGATGAAGATAACAAACAGTTAACAATCTCATAACTCCTATAAAGGTGAAGATAACGAACAGTGATCAATATCATAACCCCTTAAACCCAAGTTTTTAAAAATATCTAACACTACTTTCACAATGAGTCGATCGACGAAGGTCGCATATGACGTCACTGTACCACGTGAATACCTAACTAATGTATCAACTAGACTTTCTTGAAATCGTCGCTTAGATTTAGGTCCGTATTGTGGTTAATTATCGCAATATTTCGGAGAACGAACTATTAGAATTAATTACTATAAACATAAGGAAGATAATTTCGTATAGTTTGAAAACATGAGCTGTGTCCTTCAAAGTGATACTCACTTTATAAATCGTTCAAAATGTAGGTCTACACATTTTCAAGGAAAACAGCAATCAAAGTTTACAGTAATAACTTCAATCAGCACCATTGGATAATTACCTGATTGATAAAATATAACACCGTGGCAGGAGCTATCCATTCACGCGCGTGGATCCCACCGTCAATGAAAATGGAGGGGCGTGATTCACCGTCTCCACGAGTTACCTGTGTGAAAAGAATGAATTTGATTTATTTCTTTTTTTAAATTTCCAAACGTTTAGAAGATATGACTCGTCTTCTTTTATTTAAAAACCCTACCTTGCTTAAAATATAACATAATTTTGCAAGATACACAAAATTTGACCATCCTTACAATTTGATATCAAAGTCCATTTCAATATATTTAATGAAATACACACACACACACTCACACAAACATCTTATTCATGTACCAACCTTTAGAACATTCACTTCGCGGCCCTCGTATGTGTAACCCATTGTGAAGACACTGGCGTTCACTGAAGGCATGGATGCTGTCGCTGTCTCAATGTCCCTTAAATACTGATTGATCTGTATATAAATATAAAAACCATGAGTCGCTCTTCCTCCGCCATATTTCTTCTTTTTGAAATCACTGTAAGATTCATTGAAATAATGAAGGAGTTCTTAAAAACATACTGTCAAACAAAGTGTTTTCAGAATGCTTAATTATTTGTGTTAACACCAGTTTGTGATCAGTACGCAAATTCCTTTATAATTTAATGGATGTCAGTTTTCATACGTAGCCAATTTTCTTCTGATTCTTCGTAACCTGAGGATTGCTTATGGTAGTACGGAATTCTTTTGAGTTTTGACTATCGATTGATTGATTGATTGCATATTGTTTAACGTCTATCTCGAAAATATTTCAATCAGACCACTGCCGTTGAAGGGCTGCAAAATTTAGGCCTATGCTCGGCGCTTATATCCATTGAGCAGGAAGGGATCTTTATCGTGCCACACCTGCTGTGTAACGGGACCTCGGTTTTTGCGGTCTCATCCGAAGGACCGCCCCATTTAGTCGCCTCTTACGACAAGCAAGGGGTACTAAGGACCTATTCTAACCCGCATCCCCACAGGAATTGACTATTGATTACCTACAGTGTATATTAACGGTATGAAAACAAAGAAAAATTGAATCAAAGCGAACAATATGGATTCCATACTGATTGTGGATTGTTTTGATTTGGAAAAAAAAATAAACCACAGAGAAAAAATTATGTGAAACTATGTGAAGAAGACATAAAAGATAAAAGACACTATATTGTGATAGCGACGTGTTCAGACCTGTTACTCGATACTAGACTTTATATTGTGACGGCGGCGTATTCAAATTTGTATTTGCTCAATCTACACTAAATATAGTACAGGAGGTATAATGATGATTGATTGAATATTGTTTAACGTCCCTCTCGAGGATCTTTCACTCATATCGAGACGTCACCATTACTGGTGAAGGGCTGCACAATTTAGGCCTATCATCGGCGCTTATGGCCATTGAGCAGGGAGGGATCTTTATCGTGCCACACCTACTGTGACACGGGGCCTCGTTTTTTTGCAGGCTCATCCAAAGGACCGTCCCATTTAGTCGCCTCTTACGACATAATGGAAGCAAGGAGGTGAGGTACAACATACAACTGGCATTAAATGATACAAATAACGTCAGAGGAATGCATGGTGGGCAAATAAACAATATGATAATAAAAAGAATATACATGTAGATGGATGGATAAATGGACAGACATTATTTATATTCTGATGGCGGTGTCTTACCGTGGAGTATCTGTGGTAGGTAAAATGGTTGAAGCCCTGAGAACGTCCCTGAGAGGTGTATGGGAAGCGAATACTTCTTTTCATGGAAGACTTTTCTTGGTCTATAAGTCTATGAAAACAAATCCACTAAAATTCAAAGAAAATACACAATTTCCGAACAGGTGAGCGTGTATCTGGTTAAAGCTAAACTGTTAGCGTATATTCGTCGACTGGCTGCGACAAGATTACGTCATATGTACATGTACTCTCTTGTTCTCACTTTTAATATGGCGTAATGACCCAGTTGCGAATAGGTTATTTAACTTTAGCTAACAGTTAATTTTGTCATTAACTTTTACATTCATATAACATTAGTAGAATTTAACTTTTAGCTTTTAATTGGGGAAATGGATCCGGGATTCCTTAAATATCCTCATTGCTGTTTTTGACTTCATTATTCTGAATTCACAAGGTATTTCAGTCCGTTTTTATTTCAGTCGGTCGATGAATTTGCACACTTTAAATTCAGATTTTGGCATGAGGCCCTACGCCTTTAAGATTGGATCAATCTAATTAAAATTAGATCATATGATCCGCTCCTCTACTATCGCTACACCTATGTGTTTTAATGAGATTGAGATAGACTTATCATTGATTTTGAAAATCGCCAATCCAGATTTTGACATGATAAGAGTTATGTAAATCGTCAATCCAGACTTTGACACTAGATTCTAAATTTATTAGAGTGAAATGGACTTACTTTTGTACATTGTCAATCCAGATTTTGACATGATATCCTACATCTAGAGTGAAATGGACGTACTATCCAGATTTTGACATGATATCCTACATCTAGACTGAACTGGACTTACTATCCAGATTTTGACATGATATCCTACATCTAGAGTGAAATGGACGTACTATCCAGATTTTGACACGAGATCCTAATTCTAGAGTGAACTGGTCTTACTATCCAGATTCTAAATCTATTAGAGTGAACTGGACTTACTTTTGTAAATCGTCAATCCAGATTTTGACATGAGATCCTAAGTTTTTAAGAGCGGTTAATACAGACTTCAGCTTCTCTGGTTCCACGTACACATCAAGGGAGTGGTTTCCCATCCGTGGGTGTCGCCACATGTCAAGCTACAGTTAAAGAGAACTTTTTTTACTTTCAAATTCTTTTAAAAATAACATATTAAGCTTTTGTAAACATATGTCTTCTTGTGAGAAATTGTGATAATATTCGAAAACCTTCACATTAAGAAGACGAAAAGACATGGGAACAGACAGTCCTTGTTCAATAATAATTTTAGAATTACTAAATTTTTTATTTAAATTTTTTTTTTGTTTTTTTTTTTTGTTGTTGGTATATTATGAAAAATTATCATGGAATATTAGACATTAAGATCTTGTCTTGTCGTGTCGATGTTGTTCAATGTAGACATAAACGTCAAATTATATATAGTTTTTCATATTATGAAATCACATTTCGTCATAATGGTTTGGGTTCCTGTTGAAAACATGCAAATGGAACACGAGAAATTATCATTAAATTTGATTTATGAAAAAGTGTATAAAAACAGAATTTTGCAAAATAGGTTATAGGCGATAAATCCTGCACTGATATGTTTTTTATGAAAATACTTGACGAAAAAAAAAAAATTTCTCTAGGTAAAATGACTTGGTAAAGATGTTTACATTAACTGAATACCTTTTTGTCTTTAACGTAAATCTGTCATTAACTATTACGTCAATAAATAATCGTGCAGTTTTTAGTGGTCGACGCTCGGCTGATATGACAGACAGCAGTTGACAGCATTATATAATGCTAGATAACTCCAACAAATACACCCATATCTAATTACATTTTCCACTGTGAAAATCCGGGGTAAATTCCCGTACAGCGTAGAACGGACCTGGATACCACAGGTTTACGATGATTTACCCCGGATTGTATCCCAGCACCCGGAGGCCACAGGCTTGGAATTCGTGTAACCTGTCTCTTTCGTGCAATAAATTTTATATCCAACAACAAAACTTTATACACATATAGTCATAATTTGCTCTTTTTTAATTGAAAGACTTAAAGGGGGTTGCAAAATGCAAAATGTTTGCCTTTTTAAGTGCAAATAAGTACTCACATCATAGAGGTCATGTATAGCTAGCACCTGTTCTAGTTCCTCCGATGAGTGCGGAGTGATTTGTAGTACCTTGTGGCTGAAAATTACAATGGTCTGTTGTTAGCTGAAATGGACACAATATACTATACACTTCCAAGGCAACATGGCAACTAGCCAATTAGCACGGTGTTCTAATTGAGCATGATCATTCAATAGTGGGTATTCATTTTGGGGTTGTTGTTTTTTTTTCTTGCCAAGTGAAAACGCATAGTACAACGCATGTGTAGTGAATTAGGAAGACGTTGAATCGTAGGGCGCCTGTGCGACTCTGTTCTCGTAATGATAGGCGGGTTGGACACTTTTGTAGGTCTGTTCTTTACGACTTAACCACAAGTATTGCTTGCTGAGACATAGTAAGGGAAGCTACTCTATTTCTCGAATATTAACAGAAAAGTTTTTTAAAAAATCCAAAGTTTGTACATATCGTATACATGTATTCTACATAATGTTATTGGTTTTTTTTATAACCAATCAGAGCTCGGCTACTTTCTTCTATTTCAGCATTTGTTGCATGGAGTCTTTGACTTGATTTATTGAATCGCTCAGGCTAAGTAACGCAACTAATGTGATTAATGAAAATTGAAGTAATAATTTAAAAAAAATCTAAAAGATCTTTCTGTTCCCCAACATTCAATTAATTGCATTAAGTAAAAGTTGTTTTTGATTATAGACCTGAAGGTTCAGAGAAATATATTTATCGTCAGCGTTTAACGCATTGCGTGTAGACGATGTCCTTTTTTCCCCCTGAAGCATCCAGTACATCATTTGGTGTAAATTCAAGAAATGTGAACAGAAATATATTTCAAATGCACTGTCAATGAAATGCAGGAACAAGTTTTCATGGAAATAATTACCATTTATTTCTCATTAATGGTCACGAACAGAAACTGCTATGTTACCCAGATAGAATTCAGAGCGTGTAAGTAACGGGAACTGCTGATCACATGTAATTTTAGTGATATGATATACATTATGTAGACGGTGTCAGAGGAAGGAAGTGACTATTTATTTAGATATAACATAAATAAAGTTTGAAATATGCACCCGTTTTTAAACGGATACAAAAAGTATAATACCAAATGAAGTAAATGCATGCAATGTCGATGAAGGAAATGGTTTTCACACGGAAGTCGGTAGTTTTTAATGAAAATAGATTCAAATCGTGTGCTTTACCGGCATTTGTTGAATTCTAAGTATCTATTTTAGGTAAATATGTAGTTAGATTTTCAAATCATAACTTTATTCATAATTTCTTCTTTTCAAGGAACGTCTCCGTATGGGTGAAAAATTCTCGAGAGGGACGTTAAACAATATAAAATCAATCAATTTTTTTTCAAGGATAAACCATACTTTAATTTTGAAAAATTATTTTCAAATTCTCTGATGCTTAGGTCTGCTGTCAAATTGAAAACTTTACAATCTTTTAACATTTTAAAAAACCTTTTAACACTGTCTTCGTAAATCTTATTTCAAATTCGATTGTCAATCATTCCATTCTTTACGTGAATGTTTAAAGGGGTGTTCATATGATATAACATTCTGATTCATTTTGAGATTAAATTTGTGAGATTTTTGTCATACATTAAAATACAATTGAGAATTATGTCTTTGCTAAAACACACAGTCTTCTTTAAAGATGTGTTTACAGCAGACGTTACTAGCTATAGTAAGTCAAATTCAGTCATGAAGTCCTTATTACTTTAACAAGCATTTCATTCATGTTTTATTTTGAAGTAATTTTAACATAGATAAATAGTAAACATTTTTTTATTTTTTTTATTTTTAACATCGTTATTAGTACGTACTTAACTCGCTTTTTTAAACATACATGGATTGGGCATAATTTTTAGTACACCTTTTCCCTACATATGAATTATAGATTACAAAGGAAATAAATTAAACATACTTAATACTGTAATTGATTTACATTGTACTTATTGAAAAACAGTATACGTAAATTACAGTACGATACTTCGAAAGAGTGTGCTTTTCATCAAAAACGATATTTTGAATTATCTAGAATTTCAACCATTTCTTTACCTAGAAAACAAATGATCGGCTTTAAATATTTTTATGCAAAAGAAATTATCTCAGAATGAGAAAAAAGTATTTCTAAAGGGTCAACAATTTGTTTTTGAGACAATCGACATACAATGATTAGAGAAAATTGGTATTCAATTCACATTCCAATCTGATTTGTGCCTTTAGTTTTAATAAGGAACGCTTACTTGTCAAATCTCGCTGGCTCTGTTCTTACATAACCACACAGGAGAAGCACTACTGAAATCATGGAGTTCGTCATGTCCAGCCAATCTGACTTCTGTGAAGCAAAGAATCTATTAAATATTGGAAATACCTAAATGACACTCCTAGCAGGGAGTCCTTTCATTTCAAATCTGGTGCGTCACAAAGTCTCGCGAGATTTCATTAAAAGTCGTCACATCTGGTCGGGAGGTTCCGACGTTATTAAATTCTTATTATTCCGACAGAAACTCTGCATACATGTATGCCAATTTCACCCCAGGTCCGAGGTATGAATGGTCTTTTTTCAGCGTGTCCTTGATTTCCTAAGGGGAAAGTGAAATATCAGAGGTTTTAAAACTAAAATTATGTACAAAGGAGAAGAAAATGTACGAAGTGTTTTTAAATTATTCAAAGAGTGCAATAAGAATCACATATAGATGACAATCACAATTAAATTTTATGATCTCTGATTGGGTGTATTTAATTTATGTATTTGATAAATGTATTTAATTTCCAAACGAGAATAAGAGGTAGGTAGCGCTGAGAGCAGGCAAATAAACACATCACTCAAGCACTATTAAAGTGTCAAAACAGCTGTTATCTCTGCACAAGACATTACCATTTAAGCTTGCATCCAGTTCATTTGGGATATGAAGAGGGGCAGCCACGTGATCAA
>NC_079164.1:35614662-35622162 GCF_947568905.1 Ostrea edulis
CCACACTCATGATATCCGCATATTCATCATGTCCAGTACATATTTATCGATTGTGACGTAATGTGACACACGCATTCATGAACTAATATTCAGATCAATCTTTCCCAATACCAAACAAGATCAGATTTGCATAATGGTTTCCTGAGAGAGTTTTGTCTGTTGCACATATTTACCTTGTAATATACATTTCGTGTGATATTTCATTCGTAAACTGAAAGAAGGTGTTGCACGTCTCATGTTAATTTCCCTAAAGGTGTTGCGTGAGATATCGATAAAATAAAGATTTTCAAATATATGATAAAATCAGTTGGAACTTATGTCTTGATTCAAACATTTTTGAAAATAAGTTTAAAAGACGTGTATTAACAAGACATAGCCTATATAATTTTAGTTTAAAGCAAGCAATAAGCGATTTATATGAGTTTTAGCGTTAAAATAGAGAGTATCCCCGAATTTCAGTAAAACTGCCTCCGTGAAACAAAATGAATTTAGCATGAAAATGTTCTTCGAGTTTTCCAATAAGAGGCCCATGGGCCACATCGCTCACCTGAGTCACCTTGACCAATATCTGAAGACTTTCCATATATATTTGCATGTAAAACCTTAGTCCCTATTATGGCCCAAACTACCCTTTGCAAACTTGAATCTACACTATGCCAGAAAGCTTTCATGTAAATGTCACTTCTTTGGCCCAATGATTCTTGAGAAGAAGATTTTTAAAGCTTTTTCCTATATTTGTATGTAAAACTTTGACCTCCCCCCCCCCCTCACTTGTGGCCCCATCCTACCCCCCGGGGGCCATGATTTGAACAAACTTGAATCTGCACTATGTCAGAAAGTTTTCTTGTAAATATCAGCTTTTCTGACTCAGTGGTTATTGAGAAAAAGATTTTAACTATATATTTGTATGTAAAACTTTGATCCCCCTTGTGGCCCCATCCTACCGCCGGGGGCCATGATTTGAACAAACTTGAATCTGCATTATGTCAGGAAGCTTTCATGTAAATCTCAGCTTTTCTGGCTTAGGGGTTCTTGAGAAGAAGATTTTTAAAGTTATTCCCTATATATTTGTGTGTAAAACTTTGATCCCCCCCTTGGGGCCCCACCTTATCCCCGGGGGCCATGATTTGAACAAACTTGAATCTGCACTATGTCAGAAAGTTTTCAAGTAAAAATCAGCTTTTCTGGCTCAGTGGTTCTTGAGAAGATTTATAAAGATTTTTCCTATATATTTGTATGTAAAACTTTGATCCCCTATTGTGGCCCCTTCCAACCCCAGGGGCCCATGATTTGAACAAACTTGAATCTGCATTATGTCAGGAAGCTTTCATGTAAATCTCAGCTTTTCTGGCTTAGTGGTTCTTGAGAAGATTTTTAAAGTTTTTCCCTATATATTTGTATGTAAAACTTTGATCCCCCCTTGTGGCCCCATCCTACCACCGGGGGCCATGATTTGAACAAACTTGAATCTGCAATATGTCAGGAAGCTTTCAGGTAAATTTCAGCTTTTCTGGCCCAGTGGTTCTTGAGAAAAAGATTTTTAAATGACCCCACCCTATTTTTGTGATTATCTCCTCTTTGAAAGGGACATGGCCCTTCATTTGAACAAACTTGAAAGCCCTTCACCCAAGGATGCTTTTGGCCATGTTTGGTTGAAATTGGCCCAGTGGTTCTGGAGAAGAAGTCGAAAATGTGAAAAGTTTAACAGACAGACGGACAGACAGACGACGGACAAAAAGCGATCAGAAAAGCTCACTTGAACCTTCGGTTCAGGTGAGCTAATAAAAAACTGTCGCTTTAAAATTTTGTTTCACGAGGGCATTTTTTTGTAAATTTCAAAAAATCGAAACGATTTCACTGGTATCATTTTCAACTTCACTTGTACGTTAATTTTCCATTGCTACTTTAAAAGTTTTACTGTTTGGTTCAGTGGATAAGGTCGTAGAATTTAAAATGTAAAGAAGTAATCTTTTTTAACGATCGGGTTCGAATCCCTCACGGACACATGAATTTTTTTTTCAATATTACGTTTTCCATCTAGATTTTTTTCTTAATTGAAACACACTTACAATGTGCCGAGTTTGAAATAAAATTCCAACCTAGACACTGTTTAGTTTGTGAATGGGAGTCGCAACAAACACGCCGAACACAGCATGTGATACCTGTGTTTTAAAAATTAAGGCTGTGAACGAGAATTCTTAGGTTTTAAAGCTTTGTAAGAAAAATGTCAAACAAGATAAATAACTGTTAAACAGTTTGAATGGATAAGACAATATGTATTCCAGTAGAAAATTGCTATGGTAATCAATGTTTTCAGGTGCATGTAATTGGAATTTTGTTGAACTTTATTAATGCGTATTAAACTTCCCATATTTTGTTTTGTGATCAGAGTTATGTACAGATAGTTGTAGAAAATAATGCATACAAGTATAAGAGCTTTTAGACTGTAGTACTGTTATAGAATATTAGATATTTGATACACTCGTAACGCTATACATTGTGTCTAATACTCAGAAAAGTTAAAACAATTAATTTTCACGATTTCAAAAAAAAAGTACTCTCTTTAAACTCTTAAAACATGGCTGGAATTTCTGACAGCTCATTTTAATGAACTCGTTAACACCTCATTCTTCTCTTATTCATGAACGAAAGTGATATTGACTCAATAAGCAATCTTGTAATGTGTATGATATATGGGTGATTAGAGAACTAAGTAATACACAAAGCAACATATAAGCATTGTTGTTCATCGATACGTGTCCAGGAGCCATCATCAGCTTGTGTAGACATTGTGTTAACTGATTTAACCATGACCCACATCCTTGACTGGAGAAGATTTATGGCCGCTGCCAGTTGGAATGGAGTCTCCATATAGCGGTTGATGGTGCTTTTCAGTAAGGAATGAACTCCCTTATTCCGGACATTGTAGATAAAACCCGGTAACGACCTATCCATGTTAAGGTTTCATAATTTACAAACAGGAAGAACTGTACTAAACGAAAAAAAAAACGTTAAGGGTCATTTCCATAGAAAGAAGTAGTATGACAATATCTTTATCGTATCGCTAATTTTTATTTGTGCTATTAAGGACAATTATCGACGAAAGAAGTATTTGAGACCATGATTCCTATAATAATGATTTTTATCACTATTCTAGATTTCCAAATTCCCGTTTTTGCCCTAAAATTCCATTTAATACTTGAACCCTTATCATTTATATCACGAATACGAAGTTTCAACTAGATTATCATTTTCTCCACATACAAAATTTAACACTTTTAATAACCGGGTGGTGTCAACAAAGTGCAGTTAACAAATATGTTTTAGATTACAAGAATGTATTGATACAATTATTATTGAATAAGCAGCACTTGGTGTTTTAAGGTAAAACTGCTCATTTTGATTTATGTAATATACATGTATATTAGTTGAGTGATCTACCGAGCGGTCACGCGCTGTTGAGAGGTTGGTTGTGCATGCTATGGATTCAACCGCAAGCTGAAATTATTTGATATTCTTTACCTTACGGCAGTTATTTAACCGTCATCTACAGACATCAGAAACACAGATCGTCATCTACAGACATCAGAAACACAGTGTCATCTACAGACATCAGAAACACAACGTCATCAAGAGACATCAGAAACACAGCATCATCTACAGACATCAGACACACAACGTCATCAACAGACATCAGAAACACAACGTCATCAACAGACATCAGAAACACAACGTCATCTACAGACATCAGAAACACAGATCGTCATCTACAGACATCAGAAACACAGTGTCATCTACAGACATCAGAAACACAACTTCATCTACAGACATCAGAAACACAGTGTCATCTACAGACATCAGACACAATGTCATCAACAGACATCAGACACACAACGTCATCTACAGACATCAGAAACACAACGTCATCAACAGACATCAGAAACACAACGTCATCAACAGACACCAGAAACACAACGTCATCTACAGACATCAGACACACAACGTCATCAACAGACATCAGAAACACAACGTCATCTACAGACATCAGACACACAACGTCATCTACAGACATAAGAAACACAGCGTCATCAACAGACATCAGAAACACAACGTCATCTACAGACTTCAGAAACACAGTGTCATCTACAGACATCAGACACACAACGTCATCTACAGACATCAGACACACAACGTCATCAACAGACATCAGAAACACAGCGTCATCAACAGACTTCAGAAACACAGTGTCATCTACAGACATCAGACACATAGATCGTCATCCACAGACATCAGAAACACAGTGTCATCTACAGACACCAGACACACAACGTCATCAACAGACATCAGAAACACAGCGTCATCTACAGACATCAGAAACACAGCGTCATCTACAGACTTCAGACACATAGATCGTCATCTACAGACATCAGAAACAGTGTCATCTACAGACATCAGAAACACATCGTCATCTACAGACATCAGAAACACAGTGTCATCTACAGATATCAGAAACACAGCGTCATCTACAGACTTCAGAAACACAACGTCATCTACAGACATCAGACACAGTGTCATCTACAGACTTCAGACATACAGCGTCATCTACAGACATCAGAAACACAACGTCATCTATAGACATCTGACACATGATACTCAGATGACCGTTAGTGTCCATGGGCCTCTTTTTTCGTTGTATTTTAGGAGATATTGACTTCAAGGGAAGTTTTTTGTTTGCTTTTACAAGATGCATGGTTTTGTATAAAATGTGTAGAGAAATTTTCTTTGGAACCTCACACATTGTCAGAATATAGTTTTGGTGTGGAGGTTAACATTTTTGTATTGAAAAATAAAAAGTTCAAACTCTTTTAATTTTACGACAATTAAGAACCAAGTTCTCCAACTTACATTAATACTTCTCGTCAGCTCAGATATTCGTGCGAAGGGGTAATTGGGGTTGGGGTGTTTGGTTTTATGTTTGTTTGTTTTGGGGTTTTTTTGTATTGACCAAGTGAAATATTTCAAAACAATTCAATCATTTTTCCATCAATTATTTGATCAAAGATATCTAATATTATGATAAATAAGCATCCATTTTGTGCTGACTGATATTATCCTTGCCATACTTTAGGTCTCAATTGATAATGTTAAAAAATGATTATGGGTCATTTTTTCAACGGCGGTCAAAATTTTATGTTACACCGGCAACAATTTATGATGTTACAAAGGAAATGATGCGGTAAAAATGTACTTAATTAGCGAGGTTCATTAGAGAGCAAATCGCAGTTAAATATAGTATTGAAATATCACCTTAAAACAAGGATGTGAAGGCGCATCATGAAACAGAAATCCAGTGATGAATGGATTGCTTTAATTATAAAATGGTGTTTATACATGTAATCATATTTCTGTATTCAATTTGGGAAAGATTTTTTAAAAATGCTATATGAACG
Organism: Ostrea edulis; assembly: GCF_947568905.1. Lineage (NCBI taxonomy): Eukaryota > Metazoa > Mollusca > Bivalvia > Ostreida > Ostreidae > Ostrea > Ostrea edulis. The sequence goes on from NC_079164.1 coordinate 35,620,113, forward strand.
ACATATTTCCACTGATGGGACATGATATAATTCTCGTCGGCCATTGCATTGTTTCCTGCATGGGAATGGAAAAAAAACCCGGCATTCTTCGTTTAATTTTTATTTGAAGGTGAAATGAATTGGTAATACCAAACATATCCATTGTGGTATTGTTTTGTATGGTTTATTTCCAAAAGCAGTACTGCTTATAGGTTGCGAATTACAGATATAATAATAATAGCTTAAATGAAAAAGACATCAAATAAGTTATAATAACAATTTTAAAGCACAAAATAGAGCATGTGTTTCAAATATAAAGGACATGTTTATTGATATGTTGAGGATAAACCTCTTTATGCCTGATTACAGTTTACAAGCTTTATATAAATATTTATCAAAATTACACATAACATTTGTATTTGAGTACAGTTGTAATAATTCATATATTGACGGGTTTTCACGATATTCATCAATATATGGTTAGAGTTTTCTGATACAGTTTAAAACCCAATATAAATGGTCATGTCTACCAAAAGAAGACCCATTCTACAAAGGAAAAAGATAGGAAATGTAATTTTGTTGTATATAAACAATTAACTTACCTTTTCTCAGAATGAAATGCCCTATCTGATTTCCACTTATCAAACATTCTATCGGTTATACAATTCGTCCTATGATTAGCATAATATTCAAAATTAGTACATTAGGAATGTTGCCTACGATGTTCGTTTGGTCGAAAATTTTGTTATGAAACAGTCACTGATAATGGACTCATATTAACAGATTTTGCCACATGAAATTACATATATACATCATAAATAATTATCACTTCATTTATATAACTGTTTCTGGGCATTAGATTTCATGGTCAATTTCTTTGACTGACATCGTGGAATGCTTTCGTCCGTTACTATGGCAACAAAGTAGCAGGGCCAGTAGTAGGGGGACTAACTTTGGCACGGAGGGTTTTGGTTTTTATTTTTTATCATTTTTTATTTTGTTTTTACAGATTAACGGATCATCGCAAGAATGCTTATCGGTGTAGGTAAAGAAATAACTTCAGGTAGGCTGCAGTTAATGCTCATCGGAAAGGTTAATCTAACTGGGAAATGGCATATGTATATATGGCAATCTTTCAAGTTGAAGGTCAAATGGAATCTTTCATTCCTCAGATCATTGCTTCTTACGCCAACCTAGCGCCCAGCGCAATGATTTGGTATGTATTTCCTCATTATGGTCTTATATCCCATGTTTATGGGATTATGCTTAGCTTTAAACACGTGATCAGGTAACAATTGTCCCTTCCTGTCATTTGTTTTATGGTGTACCATCAGCATCACTAGACACAAATTTTATTGAAATGCCTCTGGTCCGCTGTACCCAAGAATGAGCTTATTAGGCTTTCAAACAGAACTAGGAAATCAACATTGATTGCCCGTGTTCATAAACACAGTCCTGATTCGATGGTGCGCGTTATCGAACGTGAAAACACATGCATTTCCGTGCGTCATTAGCCACCTGTTTAATTTAATATGTTGTCACTATATGCACCGATATATTGAGGGTCATATTTTGTAGAATGTATACAGGGAGTATCGAATAGATTGTATATACATGTATACTGATCAAAAAAAAAAAAAAAAGAAGTGCATAAATACAATTTCATATTCATAATACGACATGAGAAATAAAAACACAAAAATGATGTAAACGTTGGGTCAATAATGAAAGTATCACAACAACTAATGATAATTACAGTCATTATAACAGCTCAAGGTCACCCAAGTTCAATAGCTAGTCCCCCCGAGCACTAATGACCGACTGACAACGCCTTCCTATGGGCGCAATAGTCTCTAAAAACGGTCTAGGGGTGTTATTCTACTTTAACTGCAGAGCTTGAGTCAGTTGTTGCAGAGTCTGAGGTTGCAGGCTGTCTTTGGTGGATGTGCCTGTCAAAATCGTCCCACGCATGTTCGATAAAATGATTTGGATGGCCAAGGAAGAACCTGGATATTGTGTCTTTGCAGAACATCACGTGTTAGACGAGCAGTATGTGGTCTGGCGTTGTCAT
>NC_079164.1:35627162-35629662 GCF_947568905.1 Ostrea edulis
AGGTCCTGTGTCACAGCAGGTGATGCGATAAAGATCCCTCCCTGCTCAACGGCCGTAAGCGCCGAGCATAAAGGCCTGAATTTGGCAGCCCTTCACAGGTAATGATGACGTCTCCATATATGAGTGAAAAATTCTCGACAGGAACGTTAAACAATATACAACAAACCAGCCAGGGTAAATGTTTTATCTGTAATAAACCACCGCTTTTTCACTGTATTATATTTCTCAATAAAAACTCTGATCTTTCTTGAGAACCTATCTATCCCAAAATATCAATATGATTGATTGATTGTTTTGTTGTTTTCCGCCACACTCAACAATTGTCCAGTTATCTGGTGGCGCGCAGTTGTTATTGGTAAAAGAGCGAACCCAGATACAATGTACCCAGTTGTTATAGGTGGAAGAGAGAACCCAGATACAATGTACCTGGGAAGAAACCACCGACCTTACGAAAGTAAACTGGGAAACTTTCTCACTTACCGGCGCGAGCGGGATTCGAACCCGCGCCGACCAGAGGTGAGAGACCGTGTAATTCAGAGCGCGGTGCTCTAAACACTCGGCCATGGAGTCCTCAAATATCAATATGAGTAATAAATCATAAAGTTATTTGTATAATAAGAAATATATAAACAATGGAAAAATTGGAACTTTTCTACAAGTCAACTCATGCTTTCATAACTCATATCTCCCCCATAATTCACAGAACTTACTCTCGCATTCTTCATAACCGTTAAGATTGACAATGTATAAATTTGATTGTGATTTTTTTTTAATTTATTTTTGCTATGAACTTTAAATTACAATTCTAAAGTTTTTCTAAGGATTTTTCTTTGTCTTTATATATTCTATGTATTTATACCTAAATTCTTTTGAAATTAACATGCATGTTATTCAAATATAATGAAAAAGATTCTTTTTAAAAACTTACTTACAAAAGCTCCTGTTGCCTTTTTCAAAATCTGTTGCAAAATTAAAAGTAACCATCCTTAAACTCTGGTTCCACTTAAGAAACCCGAACTCGATCATAATTCATTACTGAACGACTCTTGAATCCGAGCCCCATTAATTTTAAAGCTTGTTGCGCGGGATTTCCTCAGTTAACCGTCAGCAATCTTCAAACTGCGTTTCCGCGATTTTCTCTGTCTCTTGAACGGAAACAACTTCACGCTAAATAATCAATAGGAAATCACTAAGCCACATAAACGTAAATCTTTAGTATTGGTTAATGACGCAATAAAACCAATTAGACTGACTTCAATGTCATTCTATCTAGGTATTGTTAGTGACGAGTTTATTAGTTCACGGGGGTAACTGCCAAGCCTCGGAGGCGCATATTGAGTATAGGGTCTCAGTCACTGGATTTTAAGAATTGAACCCTCAAGGCAAATTCTAGTGACAACCGGTGTACATAAAATATATCCATAACAAAATATTGCTCTAAAAGAGTGCTGGTATGCAATTCGTCATCAGGAGTAAATATTACTGAATTCTGGAAGCTAATGTACTACCTACAGATATAACCCTTCTTAAAACGAACCTATTTGTTATGATATCCCAGTTTTGAAACTTTCTGCCAATTCAAGGTATTGAGAGAGAAAATGAAGAGGTGATCAAAAAGGATAAACATTTCGGAAATTAAAATTCTCCCGAGGAACAGTGGATGCGGTCAGAAGTTGTTGAAGGATGAGTCAGAATGACGGGAACACACAGTCAGGCGGTTCTTTTAGATAATGGGGGAGGTAGCGTGGCCAAAATTAAGGACTGTACAGCCCTCACAACCAGTCAGCTTGAAACAAAATAATTTCCGGTCTGAAATTAGTACATGATACTGACTATGGCTCATTGTGCACGAAAGATCGGATTCAAATAATTTTCCTACAGCTTTTTCGATTTTTATTTATAATTAAAAGTGTTCAATGTATGATCTTTGTAGTTACAATTTTCAGAATTAAAAAATGTTATTTCATCAACATTATAGATTGACACTTTTTTGGTCCATGAAATTATTTTAACCATCTCAGTGGCAGAACTCGAGGGAGGGGTACAGGAGTTGCACCAATCCCCCCTCCCCCTTTGGTTAAACATTTTAACAAAAATTGTAATTTTTTCCATTTCCAAGACTTCAATCCCATCCCTACCTCCCTTTGAGGAGGTGGCGGATAAAAGTACAAACCTTGATCGCACCCCTACCCCTTGAAATTTTTCTGTATCCACCCCTGCAGCTCTATATTCCGTTACACTTGTTAACCATTCCATTATTCGAAAAGAAAAAAAAAGAATAATTCGTAGATAATTCTGTTACGCATAAAAATAAACTTGCTTATCGTCTTGGCGGTGAACTATGAAAAATCAAGAAATCTCCATCAAGCGTTTTCAACGTTCATGTTATATTACTTTTCAGTCACTGTAACATTGAATTTACCATCAACTGGATTGATTTTTGTTGTAATTTTAGCTCACCCGTACCGCACTTCTCATCAGGATCTCCGTGTACATGTAC
>NC_079164.1:35634662-35691396 GCF_947568905.1 Ostrea edulis
CAAGATTATTGAATATACATCACAAAATACAGAATATACATCACAAGATTATCGAATATAAATAACAAGATATTGAACATACATCACAAGATATTGAACATACATCACAAGATATTGAACATACATCACAAGATTATCGAATATATCAACGTTTTACACGCAATACTCGCCCGTTTTCATTATTTTATATAATTTGTAAGGGTTGTGAAACTTTGTTTACGTGGCGTCATCGTATGAACTGGGTTTACAGATTTTTTTTTTTTTTTTTTTTTTTTTTTTTTTTTTTTTTTTTTTTTTTTTTTGATTTTTTTTTTTGCTTTTGGAATGTTACCTTATAATAAAGTAAGCTTTTTGCCGTTTCCCCATCTGTTTAGCATCTATAAGACGTTGAAATACGTCGAAAGACATTGGTTCTGCTTTTCTCTTTTTATTATTTTAGATTTCAGAAATCGTTTTAAGGATGTATGCTACACCAATTTGATATGGATAAAAAGTGGAGGATATGTACAACAATATTTTGAAATTGAAAACTTTCAAATTTACTTTATTTAGTCAAAATATGCAGTTTTAGTAGAAAGCAATCTGAAAAAAAATTAAAACCCCTGCTGGACTCGAACCCGCAATTAATCTACAGTTCAGCAGTCGACGTACTGAGCTAGGCGATAACAATTTAAATGAATAGACAAATATTGCTAATATTCATATTTTCATCCATATTTTAAAAGGAAATCAGCCATTATGACGATGTAGAGTATATCCTTAAAATGGTTTTCTACATCAAAATTGCCGTAATTCCCATTTTGATCTTCATTAGGATTGGGAAATTCTGAAAATGCTTCAGTATCACCCTCCATAATTTTCCTACTGTTTTCTATGGCTAAGATCATTGATTGTTTTTTAATAAAAAAAAAATTATAGTTAAAACGTGTTATTGTTCTAAATAAACAATTGTTACTTGGGTTACTCCGCTTTGCTTTGATACTTGCTATAACTTAGCGCTGTTTCTGAAAACGTTTTTATTTTATTTTTCTGCTTGAATTAAACTTTGTCGTGGAAGAAAGTGTTATATTAGAAAAAAAAATTGTGTGTAACATCATTTCTTCTTGTAGTTTTGTTAGATTTCAAAAGATTTGAGGAAATAACCATTTGAAATTTGAGGGCGAGACAGCCCCTTGACAACGGGCCGAGACAGAGATATCTCGGCCTTTAAGAGGGCGAGACACCCCTTGCAGCTGTCTCACCCTAGTCAAGATAGGTGTATCAGGGCTGATACACTACTTGGTATATGATACAAATCTCTGGTTGTTTCAAGGAATGACATTACGTGTCGTACGCGAAGCGAGGTATACTTCATTTTGACCTTGTAGAACTTTATATTGAGATCGCCATATCATTTGCAATATGAGTGTTATTCCAGGAGATATGCTTAAAATCAATAATTTGTAGTTCTGTGTTATTTCACACACACGTGCGCGCGCGTTCTTTCATTCCATTCATGTAATTATTTCGTCCTCATTTTTTTATGCAATTTAAGTAATAAATTTTATTTTTGAAAATACATGAGAGCTTCATAGCGCTGAACATGAAAAATATGCTGGTGTGAAGCACTGCTGTTTATAGCCATTTGTATTTTCAAAATTGATTTTTTTTTTTTTTTTTATATTTACATTCTACTTCCATTTCTATCAAGAGCATTCCCAGCCGTTAAAACAGTCACACTCTGTCTATCAAGATTCATACGCACATCGTTCACAGCCAGGAGGAAATAGCTATCATTTCAATTGGTAAAAAGTATCGAAGGTAAAATTCTAGAAATGTAAATATTTGAATTTAAATGAAAATCGGAGTACATCATGCTGCTCAAATTCTATCAATTTTTATTTAAAAACATTTTAAAATTTTAATTCTGATTCTGTAGATGACATTTGTATGTGACTCTATCAATATGGTTTCCATATACAAGGTTACGGTATTGATTTCCCCTGCTGTCTTCATTACATAATATCACGTAAGGACACCTGTTGTGAAACACTTCACGACTGCCTTATGCATCCACAGAAACATCATACGGGATGGAGAGGTTTACTTTTTCAGAGCCCAAGAGATTTAATAACTTCGTATTTTTTATTCGCAATTGAATTGTAATTTCATGATATATTTATTACATAATTATTCTTTGATTGATTCTTTTTTTTTAAAATCTAATTCATTAAAACATGAAATACCTATTTCATTTTAATTTTGGTTTTTTTTAAAAAAAAAATCATACAAATCTGAAATACTTTAGTTGAAATCATTTACAGAAAATACCTACTGGTGGGGGTAGGGCGGATCCACAAACACATTCAGGGTGTGTGTATTGCCCCAAGTTTGTACCTTTTCCTGCCCAAAAGGGAGGGGGGTCGAAGACCAAAATTGCAAATCAGACCTTTATTGTTGAAAATATTAAATGAGAGGGATATTGCAAGCCCCTCCCCCTCTCCCCCTTCTAGATCCGCCACTACGGGTAATCAGCCTTACCAAATGTGGTTTCCAAGTTTACATTACCGATTTTCTCTTGTATATGTGTGTGTTGTATAACACCCACACTTGTCTATTTAACTTCAAGATGAATGTTGCTCAAAGAAATTAATATGCATAGTTAAATTTTAGATTAATCTTTCATGTTCATATGCATACAATTATTTTTGTTCCATATTAATTCTGTTGTAGTTTCAGATCCGCCTGTCCCCCTATTTTGAAAGATATCCAGAATCTCCTATTGTTATTGGTCAGAAGATGTGTCATAATATTGTTTCAACGTTTAAAAATAATGGTAAAAAAAATATTTGAATTTTTAATCACGAAACTAACTGAATATTGTTTAACGTCTCTCTCGATAATATTTCACTCATATGGAGACGTCACCATTGCCGCTGAAGGGCTACAAAATTTAGGCCTATGCTCGGCGCATACGGCCTTAGAGCAGGGAGGGATCTGTATCGTGCCACACCTGATGCGACACGGGACCTCGGGTTTTGTGGTCTCATCCAAAGGACCGCCCCATTCAGTCGCCTCTTACGACAAGCAAGGGGTACTGAGGACCTATTCTAACCCGGAATAAAGGTTATCTGATCATAATCACTAGTAGAAAAACTTTCAAAATTTTGTCCGGATCATAACTTTGGAAACACGTACATTTCACAAAGTTTGCTTAACAAACGACGTGTCTCCAGTTTGAATCAAGGTAAAAATAATTATGCGCCTTGATCCTACAAAGTCAAGACACGATGTAGTGTCGAATACTTGACCGAATTTTTTAAAACATTGTTCGTGTCTATGGAGCACAAATTAACACAAGCTCAAATATTTGACGGTATCTTTATTTGAATAGACGCGCGCATCAAATCAATTATTGCTCTCCTCAATTGAATTGATGACAGTAACGATTGATTTGATGCGCCCATTAATGCAATTGATGAGAGCAAGTATTAACTATACTACATTTTAACACCAAAAACATAACACTAACATACATAACCTGACAACCAACCGTGATTGCTGGACGCCCGTAATTTATTGTATTTACCATATACAAAAATTAAGATAACCTTCCAACTCCATATACAGAATATGAGCAATACATAAATAACGATACTTTTAGATATACCTCCAATCCCCTCTATATAGCATCAGGGCCGGCCAGGAAAAAACTAGAAATAAAACGAGGAAAATCGCAAAAAACTCTAGAAAACCTGTGTCTGTTGCCAAGTGCCGCTGGATGCAGGGGTTTGTGAACGGACCTCACAACTTATTTGTAAATGTTTAACCTTTGCATGGCATGGATAAAAACATAAGATTTAATTATCCATTAAGTTTCGTCTCGTGACGAACGGCGGCTAGAAGTGAATACCTGAATTGCAGCTCGAAAACCTGTTTTTCTAACTAGCATTCTATTTGCTAATAATGGATCATTCCATTCTACCTGTACAATATACTGTACCGTCAATACAACATTTTCCCGCTATTACTAACGGAACGCGGGAAAATATAATAATTGATATGTAACTGAAGTATATAAATAAATATAAGAAAATCGCTCAATTTCATTAAAAAGATATAGTAACAAGAGTTATCTGTCAGAAGCTCGCCGGGAAACATGACTCTGCTTACCTATACCTTTAGTTTATAAGGTTAAAGGTTTAGAAAAAATAGGTCAAAGTCCAAGGTCACGAGATCCATGTCAAAGACTTGGTCATGGGGCATTTATATATGGAATATCAAATCCCTATTCCCTTGGTTCAAAAGAAATAGCCGAGGTTAATGTTTTTGAAAAGTATGTCGGTCCAAGGTCAATATTTCTGGTAACACAAGAAATGTCTTTTAATGAGGCATCTATATTTGAAACATCAAAACCCCTATCACTCATGGTTCAGAATATATAACCAAGGTTAAAGTTTTTGAACAGGTCAAAGTTCAAGGCAAAGGTCATTAGGTCAAGTGTTTTCTACCAAAGCAAAGATCCTCTTCACGAGGCATTCATATGTAAAATATCAAAGCCTTATCCATATTGGTTCAATATATATAGCCCAGGTTAAAAGATCATAGGAGACGGTTTTTAACAATACTTTTTATCTCCATAATTATCAACTTTGTTTCATAGACTCCTCATAAAAATACTTTTTTAAAGATTAATAACGATATTAACTCGAAGAAATTGAAGTGCAAAGGTAGTCGGAATAGAAAATCGTTACCCGATTATCGTTCCTGTTTTCCTGAATTTGTGACGTCATGAGAAACCAGAATCAAAACAAAAGCACACCAATAGACGATTTATTCGTAACTGGAGGAGTTTTTGAATGGGGAACCATAGTTTGTTATACACTTTGAACTCATAATTAATGCAAATGCCAGCCACATCTACGATTTTTCATCGAAGGACGAACAAGAAGATCGATCAAGATCCTATTTATTCCGAATCGGTTGAAACAATACTGATTGGTTAATGATAAATGTATGATAATTTCAGAGTACATTCTCTGATATCACTTGTCATGCAGACACAGTGACGCAGCATCGTTTTTTCCCCCAAGGGGGTGGGGTGGTGGTGGTCAAATTGAAGATTGACTGACAAAGAAAGTGGGCACCCCCTCATCCCCCTTTGGTTTTATTTGCCCAAGTCCCACCCTGCATCTTGATATATTTTATAGACAGATCGAAATTTCCTTTACACGCATCATGAGCACCGTTTTTTGAATTTATTTTCAAAGGATTTTTACAAGTATCGTGTGCAGCTATTTTAGTTTTAACAGGTGAATCTAATAAATATAAATGCCTTGAACATTCTTTAACAATAAAATTTGCGACATTAGGGCCTATATGAAGAATAATTTACCATCACATTAGCTGCTGTAAGGGCTCTTTCTTGCGTATAATGGTTGGAACTGGAAGACAGAGGAAGAACGAATTCTTCGTCTGGACCAGTTATTGAAGGAACTGTCACAAAAATCCGAATGTTCTGACTGTTTTTGTAGACCATGCGTTATGGACGAGTTACACAGACAACTTTAGGTAGCCAAAGAATTCTGGTGTGCAGTCCAGAAAAACTAATTCAAACAGAAAAAACTTTCTAAGCAATTTTGAAATATGTTGAGTCATCATGGGGTGTGGGACGATAATCAGTTCATCGATCTAATTAAAATCAGACTTCTTAGATCCGCGCCGTATACTCTGCGTATTATAGCGATTGTGAGCGTATCCTAGGATCTGGTTTTAATTAGATTGATCGGTTCAAAGAGGTCAAGGTCGTTATGAACGATGGCCACGGAAAACTGAGCTTCTGATTTTTGTACAGTAAGTGTGACAGCATGTAAATATGTGATAATCAGATTGTTCCAGCTTCTTTGTGAGTGTTTTATGTGCGGTGTACCTTAACTTTACGGACAAAAAGTGTGTGTCGTATAATGTTTTTTATTGCTTAAACTTAGTGAAACCCGCACACGGTGAGCTGATCATCACTCACGATGCCAGGACACAAAGGACAAAATCGTTTTAGGAACTCGAAATCTGAAAGTCCAGACAATCCCGCTAAGAAAAAGAATCCTAATGATTCACCGAGTTCTGCGACTGACGAAGATAGTGACGAGTCTGTTTTGTCTAACATCTTAGAGACTTCAATGTTAAAGTGTTCCGGAAGTCAAATATACATTTTGGATTATCTTATGTATTTTTAAAAATAAATACCGATAGTAAAATTATTTCAGTTATTTTTTAATCAATAAACGATATTATGGGCAAAAACAACCTTCTTCGTAAATTCACACCTTTACGGTACCGAAAACGAGACTGAAACCGTAATACCGGATCTGACGTCACAACCCATCATTGGCGGTTTCTTCACAACAAGACGAGAGTATAAAAGAAGAAAATATTCGAAGAGAAATGGCAAGTAAGAGTAAGGGACGCATGTGTGTAGTTGTAGGAAGCAACAACAGGCCCTCGGACACCGTTTCCGTCCATGTTTTCCCGAAGGACGAACGACAGAGAGCAGCATAGACTCAATTTGTGAGACTGACCCGTGCAGACTGGACAGGATCGTCCCAGTATACTGTTGTTTGTAGTGCGCATTTCACGGACGGATGTTTCCAGGCTCAGTTTTCACTGATGAGAGAATTTGTAATTCCTGCGAAAAAACGCCTCTGCTCTGGTGCGATTCTATCGCTTTATCCTAAGAGGAAAGTGGACGACCTCAATCTTGCCCTCCTCTCTTCGCCCGAGCCTAAACCCAAGCGCCAGGCTGCCGTCAAGCTGGAGAAAAATAGGGTAAGTCGTGTGTAACTTTATTATGAAGATTCCATCAGTAAGAAAGTTGATAATTTTTATTGCAGTCTGTGACGTTTATTAACTTTTTTCACTTTATAAGTTACAATACACGTACTTTATGACGAGTTTCTAACATGCCCCCATCTGATCAGGACCCTGGATTAGATTGCCGTTTAAACATATTCTGTCATATAGATCCACTGACCTATCTTAGTAATGTTATCAAGAACTTTGCATAATTTAAATATACATAGACTTCTATTACTCTTTTAGTGGGCAATATTATTTTTCCAACACGATTATATCTTAACTTTGCAAAGATACCAATTCGATCAATCAAGTGAAGGCTGAGGGGTGTAGAGTGGGTGGCCTGTAACCCTTGTTATAACTCTTACATGTACATCCTTTGGATTTATACGTTAATGAAAATTAAATTATTTCCAAAAATGACATGTGATGGAAACCCCTCTTCACTAATTTAATTTACACAAATCATGGGCAGATCCAGGAATTTTGGAAGGGGGGGGGGGGTTATACCATTATCAAATTTTAGTTGTTAAAGGGGGGTTCCACCATCTGTATGTGTGGGTGTTTTTTAGCAACATTTTCTCATGAAAGGGGAGGGTTCCGACCTTCGGGATACCCCCCCCCCCCCCTCTGAATGATCAGGATCCCCCCACTGCAAATTATTTCAATATTTACATGGGGACATTTTATTTCAAAATAATAAAAGAATTACAGTAAATACATTATAAAGCACTATCGTAACAATTATTTCATCCTTTTTTATTGGGAAAGGTTGATGATTGCTGCTCTACATTTTAATGAGAATTCCTCAAGGCTGCATGACATAACGAAGGAGAGGGACCAACAATTTAAAATCAGCTTCCCGAAGTTCAAGTGTTCGTAGGAAGCCTGTTGATCCAACAATTAGTAAGAATGTACTTCTAAAGATAATCCACTATCATAATTCATATCAAAATTAATTGGCATGGCATTTTTACTATTTTTGCATTTGTCACTTTTCTTTCAATCAAGTTTAAAACAGCAATAACAAAGTTAATGAGAATTTTTATTACAAATGTATTTATCAAAATACAATACATATAGTAAAGAGCAATTTATTTATAAGGATATAAAGCATACATAAAATTTAAATAGTGTCCATTTATTCCAGCCCATCAGTCCTGATGAAGGAGACTTATTTGGTTTTTCAAGGATCATCAGAACCATTACCATGCTCATTGCCAGCTCAACCATCTTCACTGTGCAGTGAATTTTTCCATCTTGATAAAGAAGAAGCGGTGCTACATTTTACATCGAGGTTCAGTTGGAAGGAGACATCCGTGTGAATGTGAACAAAACGTAATACTAGCTATTTGGACATTCTAGCAAAGCAGATAAAAAATATGTTGGTCATACAGATGTGCTCTATTTTAATCTTGTTTAAAAATGTTAAATCATTGTGAAACACTTTTATCTTTGGTTTTGTTTAAATTTGAATATAGTAAGTTGTGAAAACAAATTTTGTTATTTTTTACAAATAAAAAATTACTGGGGACAACCATGATATAGGGTCTGACCGTTAGGTAACAATCTGTTTGGTCTTGCATGCAACAGTGTATTTTTGCAAATAATTTATAGAATGAAATATTAGCATAGTATATGTAGTATTAGCTTTATAGTATATATAATAGTTGTAAGAGTTAAAAAATGGGAACATGAAAGAAGGGTCCTCGTCCCGTTCCTGGGTGCGGACACAATTTATTTGAAATATTGTTTGTATAGCTGATGCTTTCTAGAAAATTGATGTATTATTTTTGGGCCATTTCTGTTAGAATGTTGTGCTTGATTTTTTTTTTTGTATGCATCATGTATGAATCGTACATTTGTTTTAAAAAAAAAGTTGCTTCAACTAAATCATACCATCACTCAGGTGCATTGAATCCTTGATACTCCTCAGAGGCCAAGGAATTCCGTCACAGCACATGAGGGTAGAGGGACTCGCACCTTGTGCCCTAGGTATCCTTAGCACCATCAAACAAATTGCCTGTGTGTTATGTATCTGTTACGCCTGTAATTCCGGGAAATGTTTGGAATTATTCACTAATGATAAACTAGCAATCGGACCCAATGGTCATGTAAATTTTGTATTGATTAAATCAATAAAAAAAATTGACTTGCTCTTCAATTGTTGCCCTCATTTCTCCATACTGGGTGTTGGTATTATGCCGTCTCGAGCTCATGCACATCTAAACACACTAATGAAAACCCAGGGTGTTCAGTAAAGCAGGCCAGTTCCTTGTTGAATGACTCCCCTCTTCTCATCAACCCTTGGCAATTCGGTGCAGCATACACTTTCCTTGGCAGCTGACATATGGGAATAGAATCCACATTGACACCTAAAATGATTTGTAAACCATGTGAATTTGTGAAAGAATAGAGAACTCAATAATGGGGAAAAGATAAGTCAATTCTCCTCTAGATGATAATGTTTAAAAATTCTTAGAAAATTTGTAAGTACAGATATAACAGTATAAAGGGGGTGTCACATGAGAGGATAGAAAAATCAATGTTATTTTTCAGCTCTTTCCCAATGAAGTAATGAGCGAAAATACACCACAGGAACAAATAATTTTGTCTGTAATAATAGTAGGCCTATTGATAATTGAGGGTATATACCATACGACTCCCTAATTACTAAGGGGTGGTATGGTACACACCAGTGCGACCACTAACATTGTTATTACAGACAAAGTGACAGATTCCTGTGAATACGACGCGGACAGGCGTAATATGGTGATTAGACATATGTAATTTTATCATTAAAGTAATTAAGAATGATGTACAGTTAAAAATGATTGATCAATTTCGTATTTCCCAAAATTTATTTTATAAACAAACAGTCTAACGGCGCCTTACCATTCCGTGCTTCCGAGGCGAAGTTCAAGTTGTTCACGTTCAGCATTCTCCCCATTTAACTCGTGGAAAAAATCGGAATCCATTGCAGCTGACTCTTATAGGTAAGGGACGATGTCCTGTACGTCCTCGTTGCGATAATCTTAAAAGGAAGACACTGCAAATGATATGTGGAGGTCGATTTCGTCCACAGAAACGGAGGTATCGCTCGCATTTGCCATACTGGCCTGTTTGAGACTGATGGGTTGTGACGTCACACGTCATTATGGCTAAATATAGTAAAACCGGAAGTTCAGCTGATTGGTTTCGGGCAGGTGCAAAAATAGCTAACTTTGACAGGGAATACCTCGGTATTGAATGCACGCACGATCATATTTTTTTATTCTTATATTTTCAAATGTATTTCTGAACCAATTTACCATTTTTGCACCCATGACTTCCGGGGCACTTTAACATACTCTCAGAACAGAGTCGTAATTTCAAGTTAATATTACAACGAATGAACCTTCATAATGTAATTCATGATCCAACCAACTTTTCAAGCAATGTTGGAACCTGTATAGATCTAATACTCACTAACAATACAAATGTACTGTTAAATACTTTTATTCTTCCTCCTTTTTGTAGTACACATTCTGCAATAGGTGTAGAAGTGAAATTTACTATTATGAGTTCAAAGTGTATAACAAACTATGGTTCCCCATTCAAAAACTCCTCCAGTTACGAATAAATCGTCTGTGGGTGTGCTTTTGTTTTGATTCTGGTCTCTCATGACGTCACAAATTCAGGAACGATAATCAGGTAACGATTTTCTATTCCGACTACCCTTGCACTTCGAGTTACTATCGTTATTAATCTTTAAAAAGTATTTTTATTAGGAGTCTATGAAACAAAGTTGATAATTATGGAAAGAAAACGTATTGTTAAAAACCGTCTAGTTACTATTCATTCATTCATTCTTTCTTTATTTCCTCCCATGGGAGATTGCATGAACAATACAGAAATTACATCATTAGAGTATTACACATATTTATACATATGTATATACAAAGGAAAAGGATATGAGATTTGTACATAAGAAGAAAGTTGAGCACAAAATAAGTACAGGCGATACATAGCTAATTAGAATTGAACACCGGAAATGGTGAAAAACCTGCAGTTATGTAAGACGTAACTGTCTGTTGTAACATGCTGCTGCATCCCTCAGGAAGCGGAAGTTCAGAAGATGCAAGCCGGGTTCGTCATAATGGGAAAGATTAACTGTGAACATTCTAGCACCTAATAGAAAAAGATATAGATCTTGATGACAGAGACCGCAAAGTTCAGCACTGAGCACAATATCAAGGTCAATTGCTGTATTCCACCAAGCATCTTGGATAGCGACTGTTCCTACGCAAGTGGTCGAAACGTGTTCAAAAACGTTTGTGAAATATTTGCCACAGATGAGACAAGATGTCGGAGGAGAGTGTGGAAAGGACCATAGCTTAGAGATAAATTTGCAAATCTCTATTTCATGAATGTTAGACGAAATTTTCCAGATAGTCTGTGGAGGTCGCCCTGCCGTTATTTTGTTGAATTGTTGAAAAGAAAGATCCGTTTGTGCCTTGAATCTAGATGGAAATCAATTATTGCTGTTTTGACATTTGTTTTCCACAAACTTTTTGGAGGAAAGTAACCATCTTGCAGATAGAGTAGAAAATGCCGGTGGAGGTTATACTATAGAGTAGATTAAAAACATCATGGATAAAACCAAAATGTTTGAGTTCCGGAGACTGTATGTAAGTAAAAAGTCGTTGAAGAAATATCTTCTTGGTAAGGGTTATAAGTTTTGGATAGGTAGACACACTGATTTTGACTGCGGATAACTCCGTTTACCTGATCAGGATATGGGGCTCACGGCGGGTGTGACCGGTCAACAGGGGATGCTTACTCCTCCTAGGCACCTGATCCCACCTCTGGTGTGTCCAGGGGTCCGTGTTTGCCCAACTATCTATTTTGTATTGCTTGTAGGAGTTATGAGATTGATCACTGTTCGTTATCTTCACCTTGCATTCAGTGCCGAAATACCATATGGGAGAAGCATTGTTTTTTGCTGTTGAGGGGGAGAATCGAAGAACACTAGATTTGTCGGCATTAAATTGGAATCTCCAGTTTTTGGAGTAGACGAACGCTGTATTGAGAATCTTCTGGATGGCAGAAGGTGATAACGCAATGCAGGAGATGTCATCTGCGAGAGCAGGAGTAGAACTAGCAATGTTGTAAATACCCATGTTCGGACATTGATTTTGAATTTTATGAAGTAGGTCGTTGATGAACACCAGATAGAGGAAAGTAGAAAGTACCCCTCCTTGGCGTACTCCTTGAGAGACAGGAAACCAGCTGGAATTTATGTGATTCACTACAATAGAACAGGAGGTATTTGTATGACAATCATCAATCAGAGTCCATAGACGACCGGAAATTCCCAGACGGCTAAGTTTACACATGAGACCGTGTATCCACACAGTGTCAAAAGCCTTTTGTGTATCTAGAAAGGCGACATATACGGGACTACCTTGTTCAATATTATAATGTATAGTTTTTTGTAGGTTGAAAGATGCTGTAAGACAACCGAGTTTCTGTTGGAATCCTTGCTGCTGAATATTGGGAAATTCTACAGTTGAAAGGATGTGCGACTTTATTCTGTATAGAAGCAATTTCTCAAAAATCTTCAACATGCAGGGAAGCAGGGCTATTGGTCGATAACTGTTTGGTGATTTCTTTGGTTTATTGTGTCCTTTGTGTATGGGGACGATGTCTTTTTTCCAAGAAGTTGGGATTTCGCCAATTTTTATAATTGAATTAAACAGATGTTGTATACACAGTTTGAGTCCCGTGCCGCCATAAATGATATGTTCACTCTGTATTCGATCTATACCAGAAGCTTTTCTGCGTTTTAAATCACTAATAATATTAGAAATTTCATCAATAGTGATGTCTCCACCCGGCAGAGATTTTTCGTTCAGAAGTTTGGTCACTGTTTTTAATTCACTATAAGAATTTTCAATAGAACGGACGAAATCGTCGTTGAAGGTTCCAATGTCGTGTGGATTGTAAATATTTTCGGAGTGTTTCGCGAAACAGTTAGCAATATCTACAGGGTTTGAGTAGGAAACGTTTTCGGTTTCTATTTCTGAATAGATTCGAGAACTACGAGGTCGCTGGCGTTTAATCAGCCTCCAAAAGAGTCGAACATCACACTCTGAAGCTTCGTCGATGTCTTTGAATACTTTAGTCATGAAGTCATCATGTGCTGATTGCAATTCATGGCGCCGATATGATACTGTGTTTCATATGTGGTTCGCCATCTTTTTGCTCTGGGTTTGTTTTGATGAATTTTTATTTGTCATCTTATAGCGTAGCATTATTTAAGTTATTTTGTCTTCTTTGGGGGAAATCAGACTTTGAGTAATTTAGCTTTGCAGGTACTTTCATGTAGAATGTATTATCTGATTTCCCCCAAAATCTTATGTTGAAGATTTCTTTCGTCATTTGGTATTGTAATAAATGACAAATTTTCAATCTCAATCATTCTTTGTTCAGATTTTTTATGACAGCAAAAACGAGCTACGGTGAGCAGAGTTTGGGTAATAGAAGCTGATAAACATAAATTACGTTTTGCGCGCTTATAATTTCTGTAAGATTCATGACACATGCCGCGAGGTCGACCCTCACTTAACCAAATGTTGCGTTTTTGTCGTTCTGTATTATGTAGTTGTTTCACTTTTGGCGTCCATTCCGGTTTTAAATATGGCTTGTACTTCGATACAGGGATGTATTGGGATGCAGCACCATGCAACAGTTAAGATCTGAACAAAAATCATCAGTATCATTTACACACTCAAGATTTCTTTCTCATAATGCAACAGAATCTTTAGAAACAAAACTTTCATACTCTCTGATTTTACAGGAATCAGCCTTATGCCAAGCCGGTAAATATTAAAAATGATTATCTGCAATTCGGTTTTTAACATCAAAGTCTAGAACCATGAAAACAGGAAGGTGATCTGATGTACAACTATGAACCTTCCTCAAAAACATGATACAGTTCAACATATTTACAAAGAGATTTGCTACAAAAAATAAAATCAAGTGTTGACTTTGTTTGGATAAAAGTATACTGTGAACCAGTTGACTCAAAATCGACTCGGGGACTTCCTATGTAATTACGCATGATAAAGTCTTTAAGCTAACTCGACTTGTACATATCAACTCGACCAGTCTATATTGTAACAACTAGCGTTAAAGTTACCTCCTACAATAACATCCCCTATGGAAGAAAAATGTGCTACAAGATCTTCAAGTAAACCCATTTCAGCTGTATATGACTGGATTACATTATCTGCAGGAAGGTATGCACCAAAAATGTACAAAGGGCGGTCACTGGACCGTTTGATTTTTAGGCCAATAATACGTGTTGAATCAATGTCTCTTAATTCACATATAGACAGTTCGAGTTCCTTTTTATACAGAATGCCAACCCACCCTTACCGAAGTAGCGCGAGAATTGTGTGCAAAATCTGTTCTTTTCAGAACTACATGTATGTGTGATAGTTGGACTTTTGTTTTATTATTTTACATTATACTTTGATTTAGTTCAGATTCTCATTCATTTATTCATGCTTGCATTCATTCCTGCGCAGCGCTACTAACTACAGTTTTTGTGTGTATGTGTTTAAATAAACCTAAACACCCCTATTTCTTATAATGGTTAAGTCCAGGTCTCAGGTATTGAATAGCCTAGGTGAGAGTATGTACATTTTAATAGGTAATGTACTGGGTTTAAATTTCTATTGGCTGGTTATTTGTATTTTGGCCAATGGTAGACCCTGGCGGGAATTTCAGGGTGCTTGCAGGTATTCTTTTTCAAAGTGAGTTGCTAGACCAGTAGAAGAATAGTTTGTCTTACATAGGTATGACTACTACATTTCATAAATCTAAAAGTACTTGGATTGTTCTATACAACACCTTTACCTGTAAGTAAAATAAGCTATTTAAAATCTATAAAATCACTTATTTAATTCTATATAAGTAATTAATGAATGAGAAAAGTTATATTTTAAATAAATTGCCAAACTTGTATGAAAGAGAAGAATGGAAGCTGCTAAATGTTATGAATATCTATTCAGCTATTGCAAGTTTTTATTTTAATTCATGTATCCTTAAATAAGAAGGGTTTGTGAATATTGTTATAATTGCTGTTTTAATAGGTCAGTATATATAAAGCCCAGTTTTGAGCCAACACTGTATAAGGGGCTAACTCGGTTTCATAAACCGGTATGTAATGTACATATAATTGACCTAATCTAATTACTATATTTTAATTACAGAAATAATGTAAACTATAAATTAATGGCCTAAACATTAATTTCTATTAATGGAATGTTCTGTGTATTTGTTATTGTTGAAATATCATGTCTTAGTATTGTCTTTGTGTTGTTTGTATGTTTATATATTGTCATTGTTTTAGGGTCATCACATCTCATGTCATCTCATCTCGTATATGTTTTACTCCGTACGATTGATGAAATAAATGAACTCACTACCCTACAACCATCTTGTGAAATTCATATTCAAGAACGGTTACATGTGTTCTGTGCGTACAAAACTGAGGTAGTTAGGGTGGATTGAATCCATAAAGGAAATATTATTTGGTTCGAGTTTGTGCTCGGATACAATTGCTATATCACACTTAACATGACTAAGCATATCGGAAAGACAAATTGATGATGACATAATGCCTCCGACATTCCATGATAAAATATTAAGATTATTTGGCATTTATATAATTAATGTTAAAAGACAGATATTGTATATTACAGATACACACAGATATTGCATAACATATCGTTTAGTCATGGTCATGATCTTGAGACTCCCAGTCTTCATCGTCATAATTAGCATCCTCAGAGCGAGCAATTTTGTCCTGCCATTGTCTGTTGCTTAGCCAAGGTCTGCACGAAATGCCCCTTGGCCAAAAACCAATCGACTCTCATATGTGCGTCGCTCAGGGCCACATTAATTTTAGCGTTACGCAGAGAACCTACCCTTTTAGGTTTGAAAAATACACACAAGGAAACAGATATTCCCTTATTTTTGAGAAACTTTGTCATGCCGAGTTGTGTAGACCGCGGGCCTATTCCGGAAATGTAATAGCGTGCCTTCCGTCGGTAGGTAACACCTTCGAATATATCATCCACGCAAGAGTCTGCGGAGTCGGTTGCTTTATCGGGGTATGTTGACTCGTCTAGCACAGTAGAGTAAGGTATTTTCGAGGTATGAGCGACATTGGAGTGTTTGGATGACTGTTGTTGCTGCGTATTCGATTGGACATAGATCCGCTCCTTCGAGGTGTTAGTCATTTGAGACGTTTCGAAAACGCTTGCTTGGTGTGTTCATGGAGGACACTGCATCCGCATATGCAGTTGAAGCTTTGGAGTGGTGATTATTATGGAATACTTCCATTGACGGATTTGGTACTAGTACTGGTGTACAAATACTCGCTTCGGTTGTTTTCTGGGCTTCACATTCAGACAGGTGCAGGTCATTCAGCTGAGACGGACCGTGTGTTTTTGATATTGCTCGAGAGGCACACGGAGGGGTAGTAGGTTTGCTGTTCTTCATCACTGATCTGTTCCTGAAAACCGCTGCAGAGTTTTGTAACTAGATATGTAGTGTTCGTATTGATGACATTTGGCTTCATACTCAATAAAATTAGACCCTGAACAGCCTTTAGTCGTGTATTTGTGAGTTTGCGATAAGTCTCAAATCCAGTTGCCAGAGACTCTAAATCGCTTTTTAAACCTGACATGAATTAATAAATACGTACACCTTTCTCATCGTATCCGCCATATTTCTTTCAGGTAGCCTAATTTACTCTACCCGTATATACCCCAAATGTGATTGTCACACCTGAGTGATTTTTCTAGGTGGACTCGACTAGTGCACATCTCCCATAGTAATATATTGGGAATGAGAAACAAATAAAATAACATTTTAAAACATTATGCTTTGCTCAAAATTACAAAATATTGATTGTGTACTAACGCAACATTCTGGAAGTTTAGATAAGTTAGACAAAAATGCAAAAAAAACAAAAAAAATAGCTTTTCTTGCATACTTGTAAGTGCATGCAAGTATTTGCATTTTCTAATAAAATAAATGCGGATAAATCATTTGCCAATTACATACTGATAGAATGGAATAGGCAAAGAGCATAAAATATATTATTTATATCAATTCTTGCAAAATAAAGGTGCATATAATATGCAATGCACAAGGTATAATTGCCAAAAAAAGTATCAAATACGGGCGTCTATTCAACAGGTATCGGAGATGTGCACTTACCGAAAATATTAGATTCTCTTTATTCTGATAAATCCACGAAACAAAATGATAAACTCCATTTGTATCTCGTTAGAACTTTACAACACGTTCTCATTTCCATTATACAGATTGCGACACACTTCACCCGTGCTAAACAGTGTGTCTTCAATCAGGGGAGATGTCAGAGTCGAAATTTTTTCCTGTATTGAATGCTTGTCTGGTCGAGGTTTTGCTGTTTATAGAAATGGGGAATCTAATATCTGGTTGGATATATTGCGTGCACAATTCAAAATTTCTCGATGATCATATACAAACTTGGATATATTGCGTGCACAATTCAAAATTTCTCGATGATCATATACAAACTTGGATATACAAATAAGGGAATAATGATCGAAAATATACATCTGTGTGCAAATGCGTGTATTACATTTGCAATCCATAATAAACAGTTCATTACACAAAGACATATATGAAAGGAAATTTATAAACGAAAATAAATTATTTACGGTCTCTGTATGTCCATATTCATTGAGAGAGAGCGAGAGAGCGACCGTTCTACTTCGATTTATAATATATCATTTCACAGAAGGAAAGAAAATTGATCACTTATATAAATATTAGTTTGAACTGTGCATGTAGAAAATACTGACTTTGTATGTTAGAATAACGGGGGAAAAGTAAATTGTCAAAAAAAGTGGGGAAAGCAGACCAGGCTTCCTGCCCACCCCAACCCCCTGTTTTCGTGCCTGAAACAACATATCAATTCGTGTTGAAAGAAAGGTGCATATCTACATTTCATTAAATTCCAAAGGAGCTCGAATTTATGTGTTCCCCTATTAATTATTTTGTATGCAAGATTCGTTCCCGAATTTAGAAGCATGCTTTCAGTCAGAGCAGAAATGAATTCATGTTGAAGTATATCTAGTTTGAATGCAAATGTTGGGTTCCTTCTTTTAATTTCATCAGACTCATTAGAAACCCCTCTCCCAAACTATGCAGCTTTGTTTTTATTGATATCTAAATCGGTATAAATGAATCCGGATATAAATTATATAATGTTTTTTCGTGATCATATAGATATTGATACTGATAATGAAAAAAGAAAATGTTTATACTCTTGCCTTCTGCATATCCTACTAATGCATTACAGTATATTGACATTGTATCATATCAAATAAAAGCTCAACACGAATTTTACTGATTTATGCATACTAACATCTTATCGAATACATTTGAATTTGAAATTTCTACGTACAGCGGTATGGCCATTGCGCCAGATCTACGAAATGAAAATATTTATGAATAAATTACACTCAAGCCTCAAAGTAATCATTATGGCATGTTACAGAAACGTTAAAACACACAAATGCTATAGTCCTGCAATGTATGCATGCGATTTTTCTGAATACACGTATTTATGTATTCATGAATGAAGTTCCTACGCTTGAAAATATCTTGGTCTTCATGCATTTTGTTTTGTGATTTTGGTTTACCATTCCTTACACTGTGTAAATGAAGGAAAACTTGGTAAAGGGTGCAACTCTACATGCAACATACAATTAGTATACATGCATGTGTTGCAAAACAAAATGTACATGTAATAACCAGACATGTATCGTCATTTTTCAGGGGGGGGGGTACAACAGGGGAAAAAATGGAAAATTATATTCTTCAAAATTTCTTGCCATTCAAAATAATAATTAACAAGAGGCCCATGGGCCACATCGCTCACCTGAGAAAATAGTGTTTATGTTTTAAACCCAACATGGCAGGTGTGACCAGAAAATCAATAGGGGGTCATACACGTTGTAAATATGTGCATTAAGTGTGTAATTATAACAATTGAATGCCCTTCAGTCAAAGATTTTTGGTGCCAAGATTAATGATATTCACCAAGTTGTTCAAAAGGAATCAACGGCGAGTTTTCTTCTTCTTAATTTATAAATGAAGACAAAAATGAAATTATATCACTAGATTTATTTGGATGCAAAATTAAGAAGAGCAGAAAAAATTGAAAATTTATCTACATTTTTTCCTATATATTCCCATGTAAAATTTCTTAAACACTCCTCCTTATATATTCCCATGTAAAAAAAAAAAAAAAAAAATCGATCTTCTATGTGACCCCAACCTTCGCCAGGGGACCATGAATTCCACAAATTTTAATCTGCACTACCTGATAATGCTTTTACATTAAAATGACTAATCATTACTATGCTCTTCTTGAGATGAAGATTTTTGAACATATATTTTTTTTAAATATTTCAATGTCAAACTTTGAACCCCTATTGTGGCCCCTCCCTACCCCCTGGGGGCATGACTTGAACAAACTTGAATTTACACTACCTGAAGATGCTTCCATATAAATATGATTAATCACAGCTTTGCTATTCTTGAGAAGAAGATTTTTAAAGATTTTCCCTATATATTTGTGTGTAAAACTTTGATCCCCCTTGGGGCCCCATCTTATCCCCGGGGGCCATGATTTGAACAAACTTGAATCTGCACTATGTCAGAAAGTTTTCATGTAAAAATCAGCTTTTCTGGCTCAGTGGTTCTTGAGAAGAAGATTTTTAAAGATTTTTCCTATATATTTGTATGTAAAACTTTGATCCCCTATTGTGGCCCCATCCAACCCCAGGCGCCCATGATTTCAACAAACTTGAATCTGCATTATGTCAGGAAGCTTTCATGTAAATCTCAGCTTTTCTGGCTCAGTGGTTCTTGAGAAGAAGATTTTTAAAGATTTTTCCTATATATTTGTATGTAAAACTTTGATCCGACCCCCGGGGGCCATGATTTTAACAATTTAGAATCTGCACTATCTAATAAAGCTTATCTATAAATTTCATCTTTTCTGGCCCAGTGGTTCTTGAGAAGAAGATTTTTTAATGACCCTACCCTATTTTTACCTTTTCTTGATTATCTCCCCTTGGAAGATGGCCTGGTCCTTTATTTTAACAATTTAGAATTCCCTTTACCTAAGGATGTGTTGTGCCAACTTTGGTTAAATTGGCCCAGTGGTTGTTGAGAAGAAGTTGAAAATGTGAAAAGTTTACAGACGGACGGACGGACGCCGGAATACGGGTGATCAGAAAAGCTCACTTGAGCTTTCAGCTCAGGTGAGCTAAAAATGTTTATTATGATAATCAGAATTCTGAATATATTATCAATATTG
The DNA here is from genome assembly GCF_947568905.1 of Ostrea edulis. Classification (NCBI taxonomy): domain Eukaryota; kingdom Metazoa; phylum Mollusca; class Bivalvia; order Ostreida; family Ostreidae; genus Ostrea; species Ostrea edulis. The sequence goes on from NC_079164.1 coordinate 35,654,929, forward strand.
AAGAATACGTAAGCATAACATTTAATTCACGAGTTATTGAAGTCAGATTTGAACAGAATCTTCTTTGCTATCGTAACACCGATGTTCTCCGACTGTATACCAGAGTCTCTTCTCATACGGGGAGAGCTTGTCATGAAGGTGGTTATGGGTGGTTTCTTTTCTGGTGTTCCTACAGTTTCTGTTGGGTGCTAAGATTTTCGGTGAGACAGCATTGACGGTGTAGGTCAATTCCGTAGAACATAACTGACAGTTAACAACTTCGTTCTCCCGATCTCTTAGAGGTGGCATTTTTGCTGAATGAATTGCAAATTTTCGAAGCGATTTATAATTATGAAAACAGTTAAGCTAAATAACACTGCGCGGTTAAAAATTTGTTGGTTTTTTTACTCATGAATTGGAACAAACACAAGTAGATTTTTCAGACGAGGGTACTTAAATTTTGATTGTTATTCTGATAATAATGACTAAATTACGGGTGGGTGTGGATGTGTTTTGATAGCGATCGCGCCTTGATAAATTAGCTATCGGCCTTGCTGATTTAAAGACGTTATCTAGTTTCCTGTATGAAGTGAGGAAAAAAATATTGCAAATTTTAAAAAATTACAAATATTGCAAAAGAGTACACCGACTAACCGGTTATGGAATTTGTAACCGATTACGGATTTTCTGACCGATTACTCAGTAATCGGTTAACCGTTGCCATCCCCACGAAATCCCAATAACAGGAAAAGAGAAACGAAATATTGTAATCTACCGAAAATATATACTTTAACATCAATATAAAACAACGATTATAAAAGATACCCATAACACATTGCTCATTAATGATTTAAACTCTGTATAATCTAAATCAAGCAAAGAAACAAAAACAGTTAAATTCAACAAATCATTTTGTATATTACTAGATGACGTTTTTTTCAAATTCAGACAAATGTTCACAACAGCTTGCACAAGCAGTTTAGAGCAAGATAAAGAGACTGAAAGACAAAGAATAAAGAGAGGTTGTGGGATCTCTTTATCAACTGTGAATACCGAGAGAAGGGGGAATAAGATATGGGAAGAAATGAATGGTATTCATTTTCAAAGTCGTCGGAATGGGTGGTTCTAGTACCTCTTTATTTTGGCCCCATTCGTTCTCCCTATTAATGACAAAGAAATATACACGTTCTGATTTTTTTTTTAACAAAATGTCCCAATAATCTTGTCATTGAATAGTTACATGGCATTTGGTACTCGATCTAATACATGAATTGAAACTCAGGTAAAATCCGCTTCCGCAAAATCACCCCTCTACTTAAATGGAAACAACTTTTTGATTTACGATATCATATATCTACCTGTATCTACCTGTGATATTAATGCTTTACCATAGCTTCATTCTTTATCTACAATAGTCAGTGAACTAATCAACAATATAAATTAAATCAATCATTTCACCTCTAAAACTTGCCATTACGCCCGATAAAGTACTGTAATAATTAATCATGTTCTTCCGGGTTACCCTTATTTCAAAATTTACATCAATATAGATTGTGTCTAAATTCAATGTTCTTTTAATTGAACATGGGTGAAAACATTACTGAGAAATACACCTATGATATTTGTTATAGAAGTGATACGGCCACGTCCTGGGTACCTGCGAGCTTGGAATACATCTTTGGAACAATGGGTAATGTCATCGCGCTCGTCCTTCTGTGGATCAATCGCCGTGAACACCAATGGGATTCCTTCTACAAGTTGTTCACCGGCCTGGCAATCACTGATTTCTTAGGGATATTTCTTACTTATCCATTCGTAATGCATAGGTACGCCACGGGATTCACGTGGTGTTATCCGAAGCCTCTTTGTGAGTTTGTTTCTTTCACGTTTGTTAATGCTCATTTATCTGGGGCTTTATTTATCTGTGCAATGTCTGTTGACCGATTCATGCATCTGAAGTACTCTGCGAGTTATAAGACATCAAGCCAGCACTACAACCTAATTCTAGTAGGAATATGGATCATTTCCAGCTCAATAGCGTCGTTACACATACTTGGTGTCGGAGATACTAATCTGTACTTCCCCGGATCTTGGTGCTACTTTAATTTTGTAGGAACCGCCATCGGAAACCGGATTGTATCGCACTTTTACTCCACGATTGGTTTCATTATAATACTTGTTACAATCACGACGAACGTCATCACAATATACCGAATCTGCAGAGACCCAGAACTAAGAGTGAACCTCCTGGACGGCAATCGCGTTTCCGGATTTTATGATACCCATGTCATGATTTTCATAACTGCGGTTACCGTTTTCTTTGTCATTTTATGGACCCCTCTTGTTGTGAGTAAACTCATTTTTATTCTAAGAAACCCCTAATTGTGAAAGTGTCAGTCTGAAGCTGAAAAAGGGCACACTTTAACTTTAGATTTATACAATCTGATTAAAATTAGATCCTAATCTCCTAACATATATCGCGGAGAGATACTAGGGGTGCTCATTGACATTATATACGTAGTCTTCGGTGATCAGGTTTTCCAACAATGTGTTGGAATTCCCATGGGCACAAGTTGTGTTCCTTTATTAACTGATCCGTTATTAAATTCCTATGAAGCAGAATTTATTTTTTGTAAATTCTACATCAAAAGAATAAATCTGTTGCAGCCTTCAACTCAACATTTAGATATATCGATGACGTTTTGTCTATTACCAATGTTCATTTTCATTCATATGTTGATTCGATCTATCCCAGTGAATTCGAAATAAAAGAAACCACAATCTCTCATATCTGCTTCATATTTTATTGAATATAAATGTCAACTTTATGACAAAAGAAATAGTTTTACATTTCCATCGTCAACTTAATTTATGTAGCAATATTCCATTATCACCTGCATATAGTTGTATGTCTCTCAAGTGATTCAAAACGCGAGGACATGTTCTGCCGATGTTCAATTTTTAAATTGAGTCAGGCTGCTAACAAAAGAGTTTATGTTACAGGGATTTCAAAAGTCTTATTCAAAGTCAGCATTTTGCAAATCATACATGTATGGTCGTTATACTGATCTAATTTGCAAATACAACCTATCATTGGGTCAAATGCTGACTGACGTGTTACAACCTATCCTAAAATAGAAAGCTGTCTGACCATACCAATTGTTATGTCGTTCTTTACATACTGATTATGACTACGGATTACTCTATTTACAGGGGCCTCCGTGGCCGAGTGGTTAGAGCATCGCGCTCAAAATCACTCGGCCTCTCACCTCTGTCGGCACGGGTTCGAATCCCGTGCCGGTAAGTGAAAAAGTTTCCCAGTTTACTTTCGGAAGGTCGGTGATCTCTTCCCAGGTACATTGTATCTGGGTTCTCTCTTCCACCAATAAAAACTGGGCGCCACCAGATAACTGAAAAATTGTTGAGTGTGGCGGACAACATCAATCAATCTCTATTTACATGCACAAAATATAGTACTCACGGCGAGTGTGTTTTTAAAAAAGATTTATGAGATTGATCATTATTCGCTGTGTTCACTTTTTCATAAACCTTTTCAACGACCAATCTCATAAATCCCATGAAGAATACAAAATTAAGAGTATGGCAAATACGAACCCCTGGAAACATCAAAGGTGAAATCAGGTGCCTACCAAAAGTAAGCATTCCTTGATCCGTCACATCCGCAGTGAGCGACATATCTTAATCGGGTAAACGGAGTTACTTAGAGTCAAATCAGTATGTAAAGATATCTACTTTGCCTATGTTCAATCTATCTAAATATGAAGCAGATATGGGAGACTATGTGGTGTCTTTTCCTTCGAGTTCACTTGGATTTATCGAATCGATATATGAAAATTGTTAAAGGTCAAAACGTCGATGATATTGATCTAAATGTTGCGTTGAAGGTCAAAGCAAAAGATTTATTCTTCTCATGTACAAGCTTTTTAATCAATTCTGTCTTACAAGAATACGAAATATGAAGTTAACTAGTAGAAATAAGGATTCTTATGAGTATTTTAATCAAACAATATATTGATACCTTTTCCTAAAAGTCACGGGGAAAAAAAGGGGGGGGGGTTAAGATCTAGATTAGGATTCATTATACATTTGATGATATACAAAATACCAAAATCAGAGGAGGCAATTCCAAGACAAATTACATTTCTTGTTTTACGGTTTCTACCTGGACAGCCGCTTCAGATAAAACTAAAGCAAACGTTTTATATTCTATATATTTATAATTTTTATGCCCCCCTTTGAAAAAGAGGGGGCATATTGTTTTGCAACTGTCGGTCGGTCGGTCTGTAGACCATGTGTTGTCCGCTCAATATCTTGAGAACCATTCACTTGATGATAATGATATTTCATATGTGGGTTGATTATGAGTGGAAGATGACCCCTATTGTTTTTGAGGTCAAAAGGTCAAGGGTCAATTTACTCTGGACATAGGAATATAATGTCCGCTCAATATCTCAAGAACCCTTTGCTTGAAAGACATCAAACTTGGCACACTGGTACATCCTAAGAAGAAGATGAGAAGAAGATGACCCCTATTGATTTTGAGGTCACATGGTCAAAGGTCAAACTGGACATAGGAATATACTGTCCGTTCAATATCTTGAGAACGCTTTTCTTGACAGACATCAAACTTGGTACACTGGTACATCTTCAGGAGAAGATTATCCCTATTGATTTTGAGGTCACATGTTTAAAGGTCAAGGGTCAACCTGGACATTGGAATATACTGTCTGCTCAATATCTTGAGAACCCTTTGCTTGACAGACATCAAACAGTACACTGGTGTATATTCAGGAGAAGATGACTCCTATTGATTTTGAGGTCACATGGTCAAAGGTCAAGGGTCAAACTGGACATAGTAATATACTGTCCACTCAATATCTTGATAACCCTTTTACTTGACAGACGTCAAACTTAGTACACTGGTACATCTTCAGGAGAGGATGACCGATATTGATTTTGAGGTCAAAAGTCAATAGTTGAACTGGACATAGTAATATATTGTCTCCTATATTTTAAGAATTATTTGCTTGATTGACACGTACCAAACCTGGTACACTGGTACAGCATAAGGAGTAGATGATCCCTATTGAATTTTAGGTCACATGGTCAATTCACTCTTGACATAGGAAGATATTGTCTGCTCAATATTTTGAATTGATGATAATACTATCAATTAAATGAGGTGTGTGTATAACCCTTTTCAATTTTGCACCATGGGGGGCATATGTGTTTTACAAACATCTCTTGTTATTTCTTCAGGTGGACATATATCTACATGCTACCAATATTATATCGCATCGAGAGACCGATACAATCGAGTTATGGCTTTTCAGAATATGTATATGTAACGCTATTGTGGATCCATGGTTATATATTGTGCTCAGGAAAGAGTCCCTGCGCAGAATAGTTTTATTTTATCGCAAATGCAGAGGGACACGGGATACACAGGATGTGGATGATCCTGGATTAAACGAAAAAGATACGTTGCTTCGTCAATAGAACTCAGCTGTTCTCTTGATTATATAATTGATAGAGAACATTGATTTGTTATGGAATGTCAAACAATTTCACATTCTAATTGTACTGATTAATGTGGCTATTAGTTTTTAGCGAGCTCGTGAACATTTAGAAATACCGTATGTTACATTGTAACAATACAAGACAATTTTCATAGCCTTGCTAAATTCCTCATGAACAATACAAGGCACATCATATCATTGCTAAATTATTCGTAAACAATAAAAGCCACCTCATATCATTCCTAAGTTACTCATGAATAATACAAGGCCCCTCATGAACATTATAATCAATCAATCAATCAATCAGCGGATTTATGTTCATAAACTGGCACAAAGTAATTTTATTTTTTCTATTAGAAAGGTAATTCAAACATATACATATTTCGAGATAAAGAGAAATGCATAAAAATGAAACATTACAATTAGATTAGTAACTTATCAATTTTATTTTTGAGACACTATTTTCAAATTCTATTTTCTCTTGGGCACATTATACCATCTGCAGACTTCAACACGTGATGACTATGATATTTCAAATACGTGCAAAGCAAATATACTACTTATTTTTAGGCAAAGTCTTGTCCTGTATATTTTATGATTAGGGACTTAAAGATTAAACATGGCATTGTACTGCGACCTGTTTGAATTGATTATACAGTGTGTAAAAAACTACTTTTTTCAATAAAAATATTTCACTGGTTGACCAGTTTCAGATTTATGTGAATATACAGACTTCACTATTTTATCAAATATATCTAATATACACTATACAAACAATGAAAGGTGAAGATAATGAACAGTGATCAATCTCATAACTCCTATAAACAATACAAAATACAGAGTTGGGCAAATATTGTGTTGTCTTGAAATTGTACATTTTGATGCTTTTTCAATATTTGCATTAAATAAACCATTTTAACAAAATAAATGTTTGGCATTGTCTAATGTATTATTTGATGTAAATGATATTTCCGTTCTTGGAATAATTATAAAGTTTTGTTAATGTTAACTTTGTCGATGGAGTATACATGAATTGTGCGTTATAGATAACATAGAATCACATACAGTGACAGCAGTAATTGTCAGCATGGATAGTCATATGAAACACGTGTTTAGATATGTAATTATGCAATTCTATTTTTTTTAATAGATGTGGTTATCTTTATTTGCAATCATTTCAATGATCTGCTGTCCTTTATCTCGTGTACAGTAATATTTATTTACAATTATCGCCGTATTTGAAATCATTTGTATGTATAACTTATACGGCACCAATTTTGATGCATCAGATGCGCATTTCGACAAATAATGCCTCTTCAGTGATTTTGGAAATCCGAAATTCCAATAAACTTGTAAGAACTAAAAGGAAAACAGTGCCAAAGACTGGAGTCTACTTTGTCTAAGGATCAGACCCATACATGTAAGGTGATAACCAACAGTGATCAATCTCATAACTCCTATAAGCAATACAAAATAGAGAGTTGGGCAAACACGGACCCCTGCATATACCAGATAGTTATTAACAGTATTTTGTCCCTCTTGTCATGATCATTTCATATCTTTATCATATTTATAACAACAATTTGATCAAATTTATCATATTTAAAACAACTTCATTGATGAAAAGTTTTTTTTTCTAAATTTCACCGGGATATGAAGAGGGGTGATCATGTGATCAAATCGTGTTATTTCATAAATATTATAGTAATTATGAATGAATTCGGTAGCAGTGCAATGTATCTGAGTTATGATGCGAAACTACATCCGGATTGAATTGAAAGATCAATATACATGTACATGTATGACATAAACTGTTTTATCTCATACATGTGGTATATATTGCAAGCGATATAAAGCATTAGCTTTATCACACGCCCGTTTGATAAAACACGTCCGGTCCGAACTACTTTTGACACTGTCCCCGCTTGGATGACATTTTTTCTGTGTTTATGCATATCGACACATGAAATAAAGCCTATAACTTGTTATTCTGTATTTATTTAGAATTTCTTTTATAGCAGAATTAAAATATTGCCCCCACTGACATATAATGCAAGTTAGATCTACGGCTATAAACACGACAACTCGATCAATAACTACTCAAAAATTACCATAAGAAAACAAAAAGATGTCCATACTATTATCATCAACAAGGAATCAACCGCCTACTGGACAGACCTAATCGAAAGTACCTCGACAAGCTGCGGTCCCAAGCATTTACAAGCACAGTCTCTTTTCTTTGGAGCCTAATTAAATGCAATAAATCTCAACAGCTTTCCATCTATATATTTCCTTATATAATGCAGATTCTAAATTGTTAAAATCATGGCCCCCTGGGGTAGGATGGGGCCACAATAGGGGATCAAAGTTTTACATACAAATATATAGGAAAAATCTTTAAAAATCTTCTCAAGAACCACTGAGCCAGAAAAGCTGAGATTCATATGAAAGGTTCCTGATATAGTACAGATTCTAAATTGTTAAAATCATGGCCCCAGGGGGTCGGATGGGGCCACAATAGGGGATCAAAGTTTTACATACAAATATATAGGAAAAATCTTTTAAAATCTTCCCAAGAACCACCGAGCCAGAAAAGCTGATATTTATATGAAAGCTTCCTGATATAGTACAGATTCTAAATTGTTAAAATCATGGCCCCCGAGCTGAGATTTATATGAAAGCTTTCTGATATAGTGCAGATTCAGGTTTGTTAAAATCATGGCCCCCTTGGGTAGGATGGGGCCACAATAGGGGATCAAAGTTTTACATACAAATATATAGGGAAAATCTTTAAAAATCTTCTTCTCAAGAACCATTGGGCCAAAGAAGTTCACATTTACATGAAAGCTTTCTGACATAGTGTAGATTCAAGTTTGCAAAAACCATGGCCTCCAGGGGTAGGTTTGGGGCCATAATAGGGACTACGGTTTTACATGCAAATAGATATGGAAAATCTTCTGATATGGACCAAGGTGACTCAGGTGAGCGATGTGGCCCATGGGCCTCTTGTTTTCTTTGCAATTTAGTTCGTATGAATATGACGTGAATAATTTTCAATAAAATCATCAAAAAGGGCATTTTTGTTCGATAAACCGGTTAATCCGTGCAAAGAATTTACGACTAACCGGTTATAAAATTTTGACCGATTGCCATTCCTAGTTATTCTGTGTTATTATTTTTAACCTATCTGATGTTGTTGTTATGCTTTTCCTCCTCTTTCTACTTTATATTTACATTTCAAGGTTTTTTCTCATGTTTTCATGTTACCTTCATATGCGATATACTGTGTTGATATACTATATGTATGTTGCCTTGATATGCGATATACTTTGTTGCCTTGATATGCGATATACTGTGTTGTCTTGAGATGCGATATACTGTGTTGACTTGATATGCGATATACTGTGTTGCCTTGATATACGATATACTGTGTTGCCTTGATAGACCATATACTGTGTTGCCTTGATATACGATATACTATGTTGCCTTGAGATGCGATATACTGTGTTGCCTTGATATACGATATAATTTGTTGCAAAACATTGAATAGACATGTAACAGGGGATTTAACAGTCTGGTTTAAAGTCAGCATTTCGCGAATTCTATGGTTGTTATAACGATCTAGTTTGCGAATAAAACCTATCATTGGGTCAAATGCTTTCTGGCGTGTTTCATACCGATTGTTAGGCCGTTGCTGATTTGAGTACGGATTACTCCGTTTACCTGATCAAGATACGAGGGCCATTCGATATGTAATATGTATTGTTCCACAGCGCGATAACGCTTTGCACGATTTCGTGGATGATGATACTCTTGAATAGCTCTATTCAATACCCTTCCAATGGTATAAACACGAGCCTTCAGCTCTCACTCTCTCTTTCATTCCATACACTCGTACAGTGTTGTATATACAAATTATATATGTATGAACAATTTATGTACCTATAAATGATTTCCTGATTTATAAATCTGCAATACTCTGACCAGTAAATCACACGGTATAAGGATTCATGCACAATACAGGGTAAATATTATACTCTGATACTTCCCCTGATTGAAGATAGCTGATCGGCACGGGCTAAGTGTGTCGCAGTCTGTACAATGGACAATGTTGTTTACTGTTGGAATGCAAATGGAGTTTATCGTTTTGTTTCATGGAATATGCAAATAAAGGGAGTTTTTACTACTACTTAGAGTATTTTCGACAAGTGTACACGTACATCTGCGGTCCTTTACAGATATTACGAGTAGGACCAGGTAAATAGTCGTCCGCATTCGATGCGTTTTCATGGCGAGCATACATACCCGCACAGGTAAATCGAAGACATTGATGTGAAGTGAAGCGTAGCAAAGCTCGTCCCCTTATATACCATGCGAACCCCGATACATAAAACAATAGAAATTCCAACTAATATGGCGGATTAGCAGAGAAATATGGCGGACATAGAGAATTATACTATATTTATTAATTCATGTCAGCTTTAATTGTTGAATGTTCAGATTTCAGACTGGTAACCAATTTTTGAAGGGTTTCAGTCGTTTTGGCCCGAGTAGATTGCATCTTTTCTAGTTCAGTAACTCGTTGTAGAAGAGCTTGAATTGATGACCTCATTTCGATCACAGAACTTTTCGGAAGATCAGTCGTTTACCTTGAATTTGTCAAAACCCCCACCAAGATGCGCATCATCACAAAACATATTCAAAGCAAAACAGTCTTTAGCATATCTAGTTACACTTGGGTTGTTTTTTGGTGGTTTTACGCAGTGTCAAATTTCCTGTGGGACACCACTCAATAGATTTTGCTTTGGAGCAGATATGTTCTGTAATCAATTACAAAATGTTCATTGGTATTTGTGAGTTCTAAAAGTCTCTCTACATGGAGTTCTTTGGGTAGATTTTGCAAATTTTGAGTCCAATGAAGTAAAATCAACATTGGGATCAAAAGTACATGGGACGTTATAGCCGTCGATATCAGTGAGTTGATCATGATGAACCTGTGAGCCTGGCGTTTGAGATTGGGAAGAGAAGGTTTGATTATATTTTGACCCTGCTTGATAATTTTCTGAGCTGTCAGATGACGACAGAGAAACACTCACCGGGCACAGCTCCGTATACGTCGGAGTATCCCCCTGATTCCCAAATAGTTGCTCCGAGAGAGACTGTTCTCCTCCATTACCGGAATATAGTAAAGTATTTGATGGGCGCATTAAAATGAGAAAAAAGTATTTTTTGTATTTTCAGTGAAAATCAATGATCATGTCCATGCCCCTTTAAAGGGTTGTAGCTCGGGTCCAGTGAAATAAACAATAAAATACGACAAATATACTACGAGGTAACAACAAACGCAGAAAAAACAAGACATCCACATGTTGTTATTGTTTTAATGGCATAATCTCATCAACAAAATCACAGATCATCGACATCAATAAAATTCTATAAAATATTCACTAGATATCCCCTTGTCTTATCCCTGTGTAAACCACATAATATACACAATTTACCCAGTCTTTTAAACCCACACAGACACGAAATATCACAATAGCATCTTATACACGTACACAGAAATTCTGCCCAAAACAATTTTCATCTTTGATGGTCCAATTATTTCATTTATATGGCACTGATTGTATACAATATCAGATTATATGATCTAGAGCATCGGTCTCTTAAAAATATCACCACCTTAGAAGACATTAAGCAAAATTTAAAAATTTCAAGTATTCTTAAACAATATAGCTTTCAATACCCCTACAATTTCAACAGGATTTTATCCCAATTACCCCCCCTCCCCATTATGATTTAAACACCAAGAATAATATCCCTATGTTCCTCCTAACAAGCTACATGGATAAATAGCAGCAATTTTCAGAGACTGATCCTTGACAATGAGTTCAGATAGTACTATTGTATTATGTTGAGCAATAATAGAATGACAGCCCCTTCTGCCATAGGAGTGGCTGGCCTTTACGAAGTTCATCTGTCTTATTAAAAGTCTATGGAGCCACACTTCAAACAAAAACCACATCATACACCATATAAAACTCATCCCTTTAGAAGACAAATCTTTCACTTATCCAAATTATTGCATCATTTGGCACAACAAACAAAAATGCGGTGTAATTATCATTTCTAATTAACAGATTTTTATTCCAATCTGGGAATTAAAATATTAATAAAACTCGTAACAAGTAAGCAATAAATATGGATATACATACACAATACTTTTGTCAGGTCATACATTTTATATTACTGTTCAAGTTGCATTCTTTCTGGAACAATTTAAGTAAATAAAAGTAAATCATAAATAGATTTTGCACAACATATTGCCATGTTTGGATAAAACCATGATATAAAATACAAAAGGATTTTCCAATAAAATAAGTCCAAAGGATCTTACCTCTTTGAATTGTGTTACACATAAATAGAAAGAATCAAGGTAGGTTTTGACAATAATCACTCAATGTAAATATCATGTCATTTCAGTATTTAGGGGTGCTGAAAACACTTGGTATATTGAAGATGGTGAGGAGACATTGCATATCACTTGTTGGTCCCTGAGATGAACACAGCAAAGTTCCCATCTTTACACTGGCAACTGAAATACAATAATTTTTCAAAGTTGGCTTTAAAAATAGTGATGTGCATTGACAAAGAACTGAAATACGATAATTTTTCTAAGTTGGCTTAAAAAATAGTGATGTGCATGGACAAAGTCAAGCCAAGAAGTGATGGGGGTTAATCAAGAATCCCCCAACTATCTTTTCAAGATAAGATTCCATAAAATTGTGAACATACTGTTTCAACATCAATGTCTTCAATGGCATCATCTTCATAATCCCCAATACTGGTATTCTCTGGTATGGGATTGGCAAAATAGCGCACATCTTTATCATGATCGGTCTGTAGCCGCTCCAATGTCCTAAGAATTTCTTCCTGCTGCGGGTGACTTTCAATGGTGAAATCTTCTACAAGAAAAATTACAACTTTAGAGATCTACTGGCCAATACCGTTTAGCATGCATTTACCTTTAGAAGAATACTTTTACATTACCTCTTGGGACAATATACCCGGACATGACTTTAGACAGAGAGAGTCTGACATTGGGTACTCGATCATGGCTGATGTTGAGTAGACTCTGAAGCAGGTGCTTGGTAAAAAGATCCGACGGTAGTGATTCTTCCTCCAACACTGCTAGACACATCTGGACAAAACTAGAAAGGGATAAGGAACACATCAGATCAACAAATTCTCAAAATATACACCAACAATGTAACACACTTTAAACTTAGAATTTTAACTAGCTTACATCTGTCTGCCAGTCCACTTGTTGCTCTTAGCGAACTTAGACACAAGTTCATTCAGCAAACTTTCCGTTAATTTCTCATCTTCATAAGCCAGCCTTTTGATCATAGCACTCATCTGTTAAAACCAAATGTCAATATCAACATTCAACAACCTAACTCAGAGAATTTCTGACCCTCATTTAAGGGAAGGAAAAAAAGATGGAACATCCAAAAATAAATTCAGATGGAGAGAAACAGCACAATTACACATGGTACTTGCACTAATTAGACTCACCAGCCTGTAGGCCACTAGTCTGACCTCCGCTACCTTGTCTTCCATCAGCGATAGACAAATCGGCAAAAGGTGCTGACTGATCTCTACCGAGGAAAACAGCTCTGAGGTCATGATCAACTGCCTGTAAAAATTTTACAGAGTTCTCATTAGATTGTTTCAATAGGATACGTCATGATCAGACAACAGGTCACAACAGTAGCAGACTAAAACTGAACTGAAGACTCGTGGCCTAGGTTCTTTAGGATTTACTCAAGTCAGGACTCCTGGTTTCTTCTTGACAAATCTCGACAAGTTTTCACCAATCCAGTAAAATCCCAATGACATCCCATGTTAGTACAAAATTTATGTTCAGTAGTCAGCATGTTCAGTTACTAACTAATTAAAATCTTGTACGTAAAATGAAGATTCAATGAACCAATTTGAAATCTTTAGAAATTTCTTGTATCTTGTCCAGACATTTACTGTTATTAGCAAGATCTTCACAAGTGTGACCAAGTGATATTTACCCTTGTTTATAACAGCACTGATTAGACTACTGTAATAAAGAAATCCACTACTTACAAACTAGACACAGCATCATTGAATAAATTCATAAACATTACTTGCACTATTCAATATTCTTAACCATGAATGACGAGCGAACACCGTTACTTGCTGTCATTGTTAAAATTTAGTGACCAGTTCTACTGAACGAACAATGGCAACACAGGGATCTTCAAAAATCAAGCATGTGCACCAAGCTTAGCTACCCCTCTCAATGCTGTCAATTCACTATGAGGGACAAGGGCTTTACTGATTTCTGTTCTGGCAGTGACAAATTATACAAGTAACATGACATTTTTTTAAAATCAAGTTTTGTCCAAGCATGCATCTGCAGACTATGTGCATTTAAAAGGAAAAAATTCTGGCATTCCAAATTTTCACTAGACCTAGGGTGCAAATCCTAGCAGAGAACCCAGCATGGCCTATATTGAACACTATATTATTCTTTTTCCGCATGCATTTGTACTTACTCTGCCAGTTCCAGCCTAAATCTCCAGTTTCTGGTATTGTCTGTGTTCAGGAAGCCCGAGAGTTTAGCTAAATACTGTCTCCTTACATCAGGTTTCAAAAGCTGAAATTCCATCCATTACATCACTTAAACATTATCAGAACCGAAAATGCATGCATTTTAAAATGTCAAAATATTCAAGACAGCATATGCAGGCGACTTTTGAGAACTCGAAGTTCAAGAGATTTTGATAAAACTTTTGAGAGATTGAGAATTCGAAAAAATTCGTAAATTAGAGGCGAGACCATATGGTTCAGATTTTACAGTAACAGGAAATGTTTACCAGCAAGATCAGGTCGTTTTGACACGTTTTCCTTCATATTTATCAGATAGCTAATTTGATTTCAAAATAAAGAATTTTGCATTAATAGAAAGATTTCAAAAGTTTATTTCTTTATCACAGTAAGATAGGTATACAAAACTTATTTCCGATAAAGCTTTACTGTTCCTAACTAAACAGAGCACATTTTATGTCGCTTTACACAAACCAAAAATTCAAATAAACGTTTTCGAGGAACTTTACACAAATAACAAACTCGAGAAATTTAACAGTCTGTAGATCTCTAAATTAATATCTCAAACCTTCTTTCTCATTGTGCAGTAGGGCTGGGACGATTCAGTGTTAGTTCGTATCAGAGCATTACAATTAGGTTATTTTCGATTCAGTTCATATTAGGTCAAATATATCTAACGAGAGCACAAAAATTAACAATTTCAATGAGTAGCATACTTGATTTAATTCTATTCAAGTTGTACAACTTTATGTGGTCATTTGTAAACATCATATCTATTTATAACAGCATTTTACAACTTTGATAGAAAAAAGAAAACATTGACAGTCTATTAGAATTTATTATATTAAGGTGCTGCATAATTTTTAAAATTATTAAACAAATCTACAGCCAATCTAAAATGTATAAGATATTTGTTTTCAATAATATTTAAAAAATTCATCAATTCTATCAATTGAGAGTCTTTGAAAATCTCTCCTTTATTGATTTACTTCTCTCTCATATAAACTGTCAAAACATTTCATCTGTGTCATTATCTACGATGTTGATTTTACCCCTACACTGACAGAAATGCTATATGTCATGTAAAGATAAACTTTAATGATCTTACGGACAATATTCTGTTGGTATACGAGTGGTGAAAATGCTAAATATCAACACAGGAGTGATTTAAATCTCTGTTGCATAAAAATCCACATTTTGTACATCACGTGGACGCCATCTTTGTTCTTTTGGTGTATGTAAAATCTAGACCAAACCGAAATCCGGAATTTCTAATCGGTGCATTGAATCGAATAGTATGAATCGCGGTGCACCAAAATTTTTGGTGCACCGCACAGCCCTATTGTGCAGTCAAAAGCCAATTAAGATTTTATTCAAAGGTGGATTCTAATAATCTATACAAAATATTAATTATCACAACAAGTGAAAACTGACCAATTAACCAATTTTACACTCAAGTGCCCATCTCCACAATGAAGCACATGGATGATTCACGGATATAAACATCCAATTACCACTACCACACTAGCCTCCGGCATTCCACTAAATCCAGGCAAGGTCCAAGCGGAAATAATCATACCCTTGGATAATGGTCGGTACGATACCCCCACTTCGAGAGTGAAAAACAATGAAATATACTTCAAGAAATTAATAACTTCAATTGATCGAACGTTCGGGAGATTGATAGTAAATTTGCTTACTTACCGGTACATACGTAGAGAAAAAATCGAGAGATCGAAGTTCGAGCCATTGAGTGTCACCTGTATATTCCCAACAAATGTCGAGGATGGACATCAATATATAAAATCTGTATTGGACCTTGCCATTTGGCCTCATCTTATTATTATGCTACCACAGAAAAACATCAACCACAGATACTAAACTACACACATACTAACCCTCAAAAAGTCTGCCAAGTGTTTCAATACACCAATTTTCACCTCATCCAAGTCCTTCAGGAAGCCGTCGAACACTGGGACGAGATCCCTGTGAGTGATTTCATCTCCCAGTATGATAGCCATCTCGTGTATGGAAAAAGCAAGTGTCCGCCTCACTTTCCACTGAAAGCAAACTTCATTTCATGAGCATTAGCGGAATCAATGCTTACTCATACTTTATTTTCACAATTTTAATTTGAAAATGATATAATCTGGAATAATGAAACTTTCAAGTCCATTGATATTGCTATGTCGGTTGTTAGTTCCCTTACCTGCATATCCGAGGCCAGTTTATCGTACAATACTTTGATGCAGTTCCAGTTCCGCCTGCCCAGTGTATAGGCCACAGCCGGCAGATTGTAGGCACAGTGTTTCGTGATCTCCGTGTCCACAGTCTGGGCCCTAGAGGGGTCCACCATTCCTAGATAGCTTTCTAACAGACTCTGAGGTACAATGTCCTGAAAATTTTGAAACCCATATCAAACTAATCATCAACCAATACAAACAGCCCCATGAAATGGAGCATTATCTCCAAGCTATTATGAACACATGGCAGTCTAGTTCATGCTATTATGAACACATGGCAGTCTAGTTCATGCTATTATGAACACATGGCAGTCTAGTTCATGCTATTATGAACACATGGCAGTCTAGTTCAGGGGCCAAGAACTATGGATCCGTTTCCATTTTTCAAAATTCTAAATCATAGTCTGGTAGAAACTAATCTTTACACTACCATGTTCATTAGGTTTTACCCAAGACGAGCATTGATAACATAGTCTTTAGCAATAACCACTAACCCTAATGACCCTGGCTATCATGTTTAGTTGGATCATAAACTTTTTTCTAGAGCATTACACACCAGGCTGCTAAAAATGTGCTTTAAATGGGCTATTAGTATTGTGAAACACGTCATAACCACTGCTATGAACAAATGAAAGGAAACTAAAGCTTGAGGTTTTGCTGGTGCAACACGTCCTTCTGCAAATTAGTACTAGCTTTCCTTTGCGATTACTTGAAGACTTTTTATGATATTAGGCCCCAAAAAAGTGTGTACACTTTCCGGTTACCTGACCGACCCTAATTTTCCGGATAAATTCCAGTCCTCAGTATACATAAACTTCGTTTCTCAAATAAAAAGTTTCGGGCTCGACATTCAAATTATCGGAAATTTTCAAAATGTCCTCTTGCATGCTTTCGGCAAATAGAACAGATAATCATGCATTACATAGGATAAATCAGTAGTCAAAATGTCTTTTTTGGTTTATTTTAGTCTTTTAAACCAATATTGAACACTTGATGCTACATGTCAGTACTCACAAATATATGTAGCATGCAAGTTTCTTCCCCAGTGATGCAAGGCAAATATTGACCGAATAATTTCTGTTTTTAAAGTCTTGCCTACCCCCAACCTTATTTTTTTTTCAATATGTAATCACTAACACAGTTAAATTTTTTTTTTTGGCCTAAAAAAGTCTTTCAACATATTTCAAATTGTAACAATTAGGCGGTAAACATTGCAGTGCCCAGATAAACCCCAATAAATTACTTAATTTGGAACAATCTTACAAATTCTGTTCTCTCGGTCTCCCAAGAGCGAAGCACCTTGTTTGTTTCTCAATAGTGCTGAATAATTATTTTGTATGCAGAACCATGAATTTGTTCAAATTCTGATCGACACAACGGCACTGTCATCACAGCCTATAGGAAATAACATATCTAAAATTCTAATTTTGATTGAAAATGAGCAAAATTATCAAATCTAATTTTTTGACCTCAGAAGTTGTCACACAAGATAATAAATATGGCCGTTTCTCCATTCCATTTTCAATGTGTGGTAACAATACTACACTAGAAGAGAAGTTACATAGATGTTTGTCAATGAATAATGGCAGTTTGTAACTTTAGCTCTGGCATAGGTAAACAACTCTCTGAAATTACTGACCAGTGAAAAATATGAAAATTCAATTGCAAAAATAAGATACTTGAACATTTCAATGGGAGACCAATTGGAGAAATCTGTTCTACGTCAGGCAGTTTGGAACATCGCTGCATCCAAAGGAAAATAAAATTCAGTATTTCATTCAAGTACAGTCTGCTTTCCTCACCATTTATAGTTGTTTGTGTAGCCCGTTACTGCTTACCTGCATCTGTGCCAGGGAGGCCTCATCCATCACCTCCACAACATCTTGGGAGCTATCACTGTCGATGTAACCTAGACTAGACCCGCTTATATCTGCAAGAGGCAATAGAGACAGCTCAGAAAAACTGTCAATAAAGCCGTAATCTGGAAAGAACAGCGATTCAACGGGGTCAAAAGGTCGTTTTCAATATTTCATACAACTTATCTGATAAACATGTATATTGGACATCATGTATACACACCATGTACCACACCGTCCATGACTTCATTTAGGTTCTGTCCCAGTACATGTGTACTACCGATGTGGTTGACCGACTCCTCTGACATGGTGCTTATGCTGGCAGTGTGGATCCGAATTCCCGCCTCTCCATACAGCTGATTGGTGGCACATGCTGGACGGTTTCCAGAATCGGTCAAAGTCAAGCTACTGATGTCAGTATTGATTGTGTTGCACTCGTTTTCGGTGGCTGTGCGGGAAGACCTATTCACAATGCCTTGTTCATCTTGATTGTCATTAACTACTTCTAAATCTAAGCTAACTTCTGGCAGCGGGTCTCGCCAGAAATTGAAAGAATCATAATTATTTAAGGAGGAATCATATTGTATACTTGTCGTTTGTTCTTGTTCATTGTCTGTGTTGTCACTATCTGGTTTGCTCTGGTCTACAGAATCACAGCTGGCTTTGGTATCCTCACCCTCCTGAACACTACATATACTCTCCGCATTCTCTTCTCCTTGCCGAGGGGCATCTGCCTCCTCACCAGAAGTACATTTATCACAGTTGTCTTCCTCTGTCACCTCAAAATTCTGAGGACTGGAATCATTGAGTCTCTGAGCGGCCTTTTTGACTTGATATTCTTGAGCTCTCATTTCCTCAAGGGATAACTCTTCCTCTGATGTGGAAGTGTTGTTATTTGTCGCACACGTGGAAACAATGATTTCAGTCATCTGATCAGTTTCACTGAGGTCCATGCTTGTATCACAGACATTACTTCTTTCGGTAGCACTGGAGGGGCTTTCCAGACTCTCCTCCTCTTTGGATTCTTCATCAGATTCTTCTGTTAACCCACTTGCTAGAATTTGTTTGCTCTCAAACTCTAACTTTTCCCCAATTTCTCTCAGTTTCTCACTAAAAACGGGAGTGCAATTACATGTAGATCATAAATCCGTTCACACATAATACAGTGGTAAATTAATACAAATCATGATATACATTAAAATGACTAAAGAACTTACATGTTTTGTAAATGTTCCACTTGGACACTAAGAATGCCTTCTTCATTAACATACAACCCAGTTAAACCTGGATCTGCAAATGTTGATATGAATGGTCCCAACTGCTGAAAAGCTGCCATTCGAACCTGAACACGAAAGCAACAGCTCAACTATGTCTTAATACAAACAAATATGAAAGAAAGTGAGCAAACTCACAAACCCCATGCTCCAACATTGCTTGATAAGCCTCACATAATGAAATCACTGCAAGAACAGGACAAATAGGCTCGAAACTCTAAGTTCAAAAGGGGCATAACTTCCAGAACAAGAATATCAGTAAAACTGATGGATGCTCCCCGAAATGCATCTAACCAATGAACTACTTCATATGTCCAAATGACTTGCAAAATGATCAATAACTGTTGCAATATTGTTGAAATGAAGGTTTCTTTTTCATATAGAAGGTATGTTGAGTGATGCTGACCTTTACAAATTGACCTCAACTGACCTTTGTGTGCAAGCCATTTCCCTATAACTAATTTGAGTGATATATATAATCAATACCTGTTCAAAATCTGTTGAAATACCGAAGGTATATGCTGAGTGACCTTGACCTTTCTAAAATGACCTTATGATCAATTTCTGATGAAAGATTTAGATGTGAGCTTCTATATCAAAAACTGTTGAAATAAGGAAATTTCACATGTTTTGACTGACCTTGACCTGTACAAAGTGACCTTGAAGATCTTGGTCCAAAGTCCTTGTCTCAAGGAACATTTGTGATCAATTGGCTGATGAAAGGTTTAAGAGATATGAGCTTGGACAGACGGGCAGCATTTATATGCTCCCCTGAAATTTTCAGGAAGCAAAAAATTATCAAATCAGAATTTCCTGGGAATATGCACATCTACAGTGTGTTCTTATTAACTAGAGTTTCACTCAATTCTGTGGAGCGGTCTCGGAGTTGCGTTGACAAGAAAGGGACTGACTACCATCTCAAAAGCATGTATGGGATATAATTATATCTTATTTCATCAAAATTACCTGCAGTACCTATTAATTCAAAGACCTACGACATTTATAATCATGATTAGGAATGCATTTTATTTCCACAACCATTTTGTCATCTTTCAATTACAATGTGGTTTGTAAACTATTTCACAACTACTTGTCCACTGATACAGATATATCAATCAATCCACTTACCCAGCGAGAAAGATCACAAAGCAGATTGACAAAGAGATTGGCCAGTTCTCCTTTGCGGACATCCTGGGAACACGAACAAGAAACGACCATAAAACACTCCGCAC
The DNA here is from genome assembly GCF_947568905.1 of Ostrea edulis. Classification (NCBI taxonomy): domain Eukaryota; kingdom Metazoa; phylum Mollusca; class Bivalvia; order Ostreida; family Ostreidae; genus Ostrea; species Ostrea edulis. The sequence continues at coordinate 35,675,696 of NC_079164.1, forward strand.
ATGCCTTCCGAACTCCCCATACACCATCCTCACATAAATAGTAGAACTTTGGCAGCTAAAAAAACAAACAAATCAACATCTTAGAATATATCATGGAAACTATAGGTACTTCAGGCCACATTTAAAAGAATGTCTGTTTATGTAAAAGACCAGACAGGCAGGGACTTTTACCCCCAACTAGAAGTTTAATATGGATGCAAGGTTTTGCTTTGTAAACAAATACTAATAGAAATTGCTGGCACCGCGCAAGGATTCGCTTAGCAACATACCAACTATGTGGGGAATTCATGTTCTTGGATTTCGAGGGTCACTCTAACCCACGAATTCACGTGTACTCAACATTTTTTAAAAGTGTAGCTGTATCTCCTAGTGACATCGTATCGCTTACCCACGAAATTACGTCCCCACGAACTAGCAAAATTGGCCTCCACTAATTAAAATGATTCAACAGTATATGAAATGTGGAGGGAGCCATGTTGGTTCCCAGACTTTTTTTTCTTTTATCTTTGGGGGGGTGGGGGGGGGGGGGTGCCTCCAACTTACCAAATGCTGTTCTGTGTTGTCTTGTTCTACAACTTTACACATATCACCAAAGTTGGCTGCACAAACCTGAAATTTTATTAAAATTCCAGAAATTTTAAGTTTTGCAATGAACAGAAAATGCCAGACAAGCACTTGTATTTCAGGCAATTGAATTAAGATTTATTCATATTGATTCCAACAAAAAATAACAATATTGAATTATCAAAGTGAAATTTTGCCTATTGAACAAAACCTCATTAGAAACTTGCTGTTGGTTTCAATATATAAATCTGTTTGACAGATTTCTAGTGTTGACATCTTATCTATCCCTTCCAAGTATATTCTAACTATCTAGAGATGCTTAGTTTAAATGAGATCACAGACTCCATGTAGTGCACAAATTAACGTAGTATTTACCACTGCAATAGCATGCCCGTTACCCTGGTCAAAATCAAATAATACAATACAGTAAGCTATCAGAGGAGCCACTTCAATTCAGCTCGAATTTCACCTTACATTTCATTCCCTTGTGTTAATTACCTTCCTGACATGAAAGAGTGGGTCTGTACACATTTCACAGAAACGTAGCAAAAACAGTCGCTCAGTCATATCTCTTCCCAGGAGTGGCGCCATTTTACTCATAAGCTACAACAAAAGGAAAAGGCGTCAAAAACAAGCTCCGCATTTTACTTCAAACTTTTTACTTTGTTAAGATTTTGTAACTGGAGCCAACAAAAATTTTGAGGTAGTACTTGACTTAAAATGGAAGATTAAGTAACATCTAACAAGGTAACAAGATGTGACGATTACTTGCCTGTCATCAAAGCTGGCTGTGATATGACAGTGCTTCAGCACATCACAGCCACTTCAATGCTAGCCATGCAATCAATACTCATTTACAATTAGTTTTTCATGCAAATACATGCAATTTTATCATCTTCCAAATCAAAACATGCATGTTCGTGTGGATTTAAAAAATCATGCAAAATATAACCAAAGAAAAACAACAAATAAATACTAGCTAAAAACAATGCAAAATGAACATTGTCCAATCTTCTGCAGGCTCCAAGTCCCGGTGACTTTGACAAAAGTCAAGCTCATCAAAGCTGGCTGTGATATGAAAGATACAACACATCACTACCACTTTGACAACTTCAGTTTGTCGGTTCCTTCTTCCTCCCCATCTGCATGATCTTTTCATCCTCATGATCTTGCAGCAACACAAGCTCATCAAAGCTAGCTGTGATATGAATAATTCTAACACATCACAGCAACTTTGACAAGTTGCACAACTGCGATTTCTTTTAATAATTTTTTTTTCTTTTTCCACTAGTTCTGCTTTCTTGATATTGCTGAAACTCTCATGACTTAGAGCTCATCAAAGCTGGCTGTGATTTGAACAAATCAACAATTCACAACCACTTTGTGAGTTCTACATTTCACAAGACCATAGTTCACCTTTCTCCTGGTACCAACCAATTCAAACAACTGAACACTGACATCAAAATATAGTTTCCATTACGAACAATTTTTTTTTTGATTTCTTCTTTTGAAAATTTATGCATACACAGGTAAAACTTCCTTTATAGTAATCCCCCAATATATATACAATTTAAATACTCTCAGATGTTTTATTTTTCTGCAATCATACCAAAAAATATCAAGAAAGAGCAATGCAAACATACAACTCGTCCAATGTGTAAATTAATGTCTTACGGCGTGACAATTTTCGAGGGCGAAGCAAAAAGGATTGGCATCTATATCCATAACAGGAACAAAAATTAACCCAAAGTTAACACTAAACCGTAAACCTGTGAGGACAGCATCCTCCCAACTTTAATAGACATTTGATCCGACTATTCATTGAATGCGGGAAACATATTGCAATATTGATGTAAACAACTTGCATTGCGAGTCCTATTCAGCGTCGGTGTTTAGCAAATTCACCAACATAGGAGACATGGTACAATTGCGCTAATTAAGGAGCGATAATATATATGAAAAAGAAAAAAAAAGATTTACATGCTTTTACGGATTTTAAGTAACATCTCAAAACAATGTGAACTTGAGTACACAAGATTAAAAATGAAGAAATACATGTCCTGTCCACGTGCTCGTATTCAAATCTACGCCATTTGGTCAAAAAATTTCAAGTTCCATACGTATGGATTAATTTTTCATTAGTTTCCTATATTTTCCTTTAAAACAAGTATCTATACATGTTACCTATAGAGAGAACGGCCGTGAGAGGGCTTTGCCCTCTATTACAGTAGATTATTTAATGCCCTTCACACAGCACAGACTTCCACAACATCTAACAACAGCAATTAACCTTCTAACTCAAATATTGTTAAATACAGAAAAACATTATTTACTTGCATCATTAGGTGTATCAAGGAATTAATTATTGCACTCAAATTTCGAATACAATAAAGACTCTTCTTTTAATCAAATTTACAATAGACTGACCACAACACGTAAAGTGATAGGTGTCAAGGCATTGTTTGCTGACAATGTCCATGTTAATGATTTTTAATTGGCCAGTTGTTCATGTCTCAATAAAGAAAGTTAAACAATTATAATGGTTTCTCCTCTCATCAGCGTTTGTAAATTCTTGAAAATTGCATAATTCTTTTGTGTTTGGTTCGATTTTAAACACACACAAAATGAAAATTAGACTGCAAAGGGCTTAATATCCTACAAAATGAAACTAGGACAATGGGAATCAATGTCACTATTTTGTTGAGAATGCAACAAGCCCCTAGTTTTCATGTCGCAAATATTTCAAAACAAACAAGTGGAAATTACTGTACACGGTGAGATGTTGTTAACCCAATATAAATTTATTTTTAGGAGGAAAAATACAATTCCCCACCCTTCGAATAATCTTCGAGCAGTATGATTTCCCCATTTTTAAGGATGAAAAGAATAAGAGTTATACAATCTTTTTCAATTTCCAGTGACATAATTATTCCTCTTTCACGTTTACATCTACGAAAAGTATTTCCAATTCCATTGAGGGGGGGGGTGGGGGGGGGGGGGGGGGGGGGGTGGGGGGGGGGCGGGGCGGCTCTCTTACATTTTCAATAAAATACTCAAAAGAAGATGACTTTACAGCATAATTATGTACTTTATAGGCATTTAATATTAATCTAATGAAGTGCCACATCTCTTCAAGTCAACTCCAAGTCTCGATTGACACGTTTTCCCCACTAAATGTCGCACTTCCTTTGACCTCAAAAAGCAACAAGGATCTTCCTCCCATACATATATACAGCTAACATATCAATTCCTTCAGAAGTACTGAAACCCATCCTGTTTTTCCAGCCTTCATTACAACTTAACTAATAGGCTACAAAACAAACGAACACAACTACTATATATAAAATACTCACTTTAACAGACAACACATCGTAGATCTAACAGTGAAAATGAAGCTCATCAAAGCTGGCTGTGATATGAACTACTTCAACATTTCACAGTCACTTTAATGCCTTCATACCCTCACAAGTTTTCTAATTTCAAAGATTTCGAGAACTTCCTGGCAGTTGAGATGTCCATCACATTTGGTTTTTGACGTCTGGTTCCTCTGCTGTCTTGGTTGAGCACTATACTGATCCAAGCAGGCTGTGATATAATTCTACCGATACATCACAGCCACCCAGTCAGTACAGGGTATCACCATTTCCATGTGGCCCCATTACTCCCTAGTTGGAACGTCTCCAGCGGTGTGCATCTGACCGGGCTCATCAATGCTGGCTGTGATAATACAATAGCACTACAACATCCTACATTGACTGCCTCATCATCTGCATGAAACCCCCAAAAAATACAAAACCAGCCCCCCAAAACAAACATGCCGTGCCATTCTTTTGACGATTTTTCCTGACCTCTTGCAAAAGACAGAGTAGCAAGACGACTAATTCACATCTCACTACCCATGTCTTTCACAGCAAGTCAGGTATATCAACTCTCAGACAACAAGCTTCCTAAGTCTAAGTGCCAATCCCTTTTCACAATCTACCTGTAAGTTTGGGAGTAGATACGTACAGCGACAGCTTCTGTTCTGTAGTCGTCCAGACTGTCGGGGCTCGCCAGGTCCAAGATAACACCCACCACTTGTTGCTCTATGTCCTCTGAAAAGTTAAACTCAAATCATTTATCCCATTTCAAATTCTGTCAATGAATGCATTTTCATTAAAATCTTCAGGAAATAAAATGAAACTAGTGTTTTTTCTTTTATTATTCTTGCTACTCATCAATTCCTCATGTTTACCAATTTCTCATTATTTCAACTTTACACACAAAATGATTAAAAAAAATATTTTATCTTACCTTTACATATAAGTTCCTGTTCCATCAGGACTAGTAAAGCTGCCTGACTTGTTTTTCGAACCTGCAAAATGAAAAATTATTCAATATCTCCAAGTATTAAATATAGAGATAACAAGATAGACACCATGTTATGTAACTTAATATTACCTGGTTATTTTGGTCATTCAAGTACCTCACAACCATAGGTAAAAGGTAGGACGAGATGGACTTCTCGTAGAGATCTAAGTTGTCTTGACAATACACAGCTAAATGAGGAACCTGCTCCATCAACTCAGACCGAACAATAGGATCTGCAACATGCAGAATATTACATTTTACATTCCTTCTTTTAGTAAGGATTCAATGAGCTTTCTGCAAATCAAACCAGCAATGCGATAATTTGAAAGAAATGCAAGCATGAACAGTGCATGAATTACCGGAGTCTTGTGAAAGCTTGACCATGGCATTAAATACTGGCAACACGTCATCTTCCATTTCTTCCACTGCCCGCAGTGTGTCCAGAAGTCCACGTGCCACCATTTGCCTACACAAAAGAAAATAGCTTATGAAATTGCATCTTCTTGAATTCCCACAAAGCACTCTACCAAAGACATCCGACTTTCATTCCAATTTTTTACAATCTATTTGGTCAGACAAGTCCACTCTATACAACATGACAAAATATTCTAGTTGCACAATTTTGCCAACTTTCAAGGCTCATAGGCAGGTTTTTTTCCCTACCCACTGGTATCCATTCCATTGGGGAAAATAGCATCAAAATCAAACAAATTGGGAATTTCTACCAATGTATCGGCAAATGATTTTAATTAAAAGAAAAGAACAAAACAAGAAGTATTCATCTCTTTACAAACTTTTTTACAGTAATATTTCCTGTTTGGAGACATAAGGAATCTTTGTAGGCTCGTTTTAGAATCACCGTAGCTCTACAACACGCGCACTGCCCCAAAATTGTTGAAAACTGTCGGTAAGGCCGGTGAAAAATTCCCTGGACCGACAACTTGCTAGAAAATGTTGGGCCAAATGACCGTTCGAAAATATCGGCTGTGGTCCGATTATTTTAGAGCTCCGGTTCGGGATGCACAAGTGAAAGTCAATCAAACAAGGCCACATGGCCAATCAAATTTGTGAAAGGTTCTCTACCCAGGAAGAAAAAGCTTAGTGGTAGAGCGCTCGCTTCATAACTAGAAGGTTGCGAGTTTGAGCTCTGTTCGTGCCATGGCCATGTCAGATCTAAGATGTAAATATATGCTCGCCAAACGTTCTGCATTTAGCAGTGAGAGTCACAGGTCTTTTGGATATGACCTCCAATGTCGTGGCAGGTTTTAACACATTAAAGAACCCTCACTACTACAGTCTTGGGGTCAGAGTACAAAGCATAGATCTAAATTTGTGGTATTTCACCCACAGCTGGTGACGTCTCAATATGAGGGGAACTTCCTGAGGTGATGTAAAACAAACAACTTCGTAAGAAAAAAAATGCTGAACCTGGACCACTTAAAAAATTACGAATTCTTCAGTGCTGTTACTGACTTCCAAGTTGGCTGGAAAACTGACCGTATTTGGCTAGATATGAGTGGAAGATGCATTTCTGTTAAACAATTAAAGGCATTTTGGTACAGTTCTTCGTTCTTTGAGTGCAATACAAGGTACATGTATCTGGTCTGGAAAAAACTTTGTCCGGTCTGACAGAACCTTTAGCTCTGCCAGTGATTTAAAAATTTTGACAACTGACTGCCATGATCTGTACTTTCGATTTAATACCAGAAGTGAACATTTTAGACTTAAGTAAATTATGATGTCAGCGGTCTATTTTTTTGCTATTGAATTGGGAATTTCTAGTCTCAAAATTGGGAATGGTACCGTTTATCGGTACCAGTTATCTATGGGAAAGAAACGCTGCAGAGATGAATGGCTCGGGCCTCAAATGGGCAATTTGATCAAAATGATTACATATCAGTGTTCGAAATTAACTTTTTTAAGCACTAGTCTGTACGGACTAGTCACTATTGATGTTCACAAAGCATTTCACTAGTCCGTCCAGTATATCATAAAATGATCTTCATTTATTCAATAGTATTTAGTTGCAAGCAATTCAGTTTCTGACACCTACAGAAGAAAAAGACCACCATACTTGATTTCGCATTCCAGATCTTCAGAAGCAAACAGTAACCTCCAACTTATTCCTTTTATAAATGTCCATAAATACGTTCGAGATCGATGTTCCCGTTGTTTTCGTGCTCAGTTCTTGGAGTCATAGGAGATCGAAATTTTATCAATAAAATTCACTCGATTGACCATGCCATGAGCAATAGTGTTATGAACGACGAGAACATGTACATACTCTTAAAGGGACTGGTTCAAGATTTTTCAACAAAATGTTTTTTATTTTTGATGTTAAACATTAAAAGTATAACTCATTTGATATTGACAACCAAAATGTTGACCTTCTGAATGCAAGAATAAAAGCTATTTTCTAGACTTAAATCTGTGTTATGTAAACAAAGACTCGAGTCATTTTATGTATACAAACAAACTGATGAAATATGGAATTTGTAATATATAGCATCTTAATTCTGCATTGTCACACAATTTAACTTTTAGATGACACATTTTACACAAAGAATGCTTGAAGTGTGAAAGATATAATAAACTTAGATCGATATCCATTTCTTTTGAAAATTTCGTAAACAATAACATACCGCAATCTTTGTTTACAAACAAATAATGAACTCTCTGAAATGAGCTTCAGTGATAATGTATAACCTTAATTTTTATGTGAAATCTTTTAAACATGTTAGATAGTAGATTTAGATCATTAAAAGTGAAAAATAAAACTTTGGGGAAAATCGTGAATCAGTCCCTTTAAACCACACTACTTGCAGTTCTTGCACCTCGAACCCATTTCCGTGACACTAATTCAGCATTTAATTAGTAATCGACAGGAATTTGTGCTCATTCGAAGAACAGCAGTCTCAAATGCACTCCATGCGTTTGGAAGATCAGCATGTCATAGTCACGCAAACACTTAACCATGCATGTAATCGACCATAAGTTCAAACATTTAAGAGACTCATCTTGCTAAAAAATCTTAACCAATTCAAGATTGATTTCCGGATTTTCACTAGTCTGTCACGGTTGTTACTCGTCTCGGACTTAAGGACATGAGGTAATTTCGAACTCTGCATATTTACTGGTAATAAACTGATGATAGTAACGATCGTTACTATCATCCCAAGATGGCAGAAGGAAATTCCGGAAAGACCACGTTTACTTATTATATATGTTTTGTTTATTTACAAACGATATGTAGGCAAGAAATATCATACACTAGCAACAATTACGATCAGGTGTTATTTCATCTTTTATAAAAACTTCTCTGGCCCAATGGTTTTTGAGAAGATTTATAAAGATTTTATCCTATAAGTTCGATCCCCTATCGTGGACCCAATCTAACCTGAAGGCCATGATTTTAACAAACTTGAATCTGCACTATGCAGGGATGTGATTGAATTCCTCAGAAATCAGAGGAAAACTGGTCAAAAAGGGAGGAAAACACTTCACCCTACCTGGAAAAATATCATTTTCTGCCACTTTAAATTTAATCCAGAGGATATCATTTTTTCGAAAATTGAGCAAATGAGAGGATTTCCTCTGAAAAGAGAAAAAATCACACCCCTATGACGGGAAGCTTTCATGTAAACTTGTACTTTCCTTGCCCCGTGGTTTTCGAGAAGGTTTTCCCTTTATATTTGTATGTAAAACTTTGATCCCCTATCGTGATACTCATCTTGGCGATATACGGATCATTACATGTCTATTAAATGATGATATCCATCATAGCATTTCCCAAAAATATCCGACCGCCTCAAGTCGGGCATTTTTAGGGCGCCTTACAGAAAATGAAAGTAGGACAACAACAAAAACATGGTGGGCAACATAAAATTTATCACTGGTATCAAACTGATGATAGTAACGACCGTTACTATCATCCCAAGATGGTGGAAGGAAATTCCGGAAAGACCACGTTTACTTATTATATCTATTTGTATTGTTTATTTTCAAATGATATGTAGGTAAGAAATATACACTAATAACAATTACGATCAGATGTTATTTTATCTTTTAAATGGCTCATATGAACAGAAAATTTGTCGTTGAAAAAAACAGCGAGGATGACAGTAACGAAAGTTCTTATGGTACTATCATCATATACTATGAACCAATAGGAGATTCAGAGAAGTAATTGGACTATTAGACATCAAAGGCCAAGTCGTGAATGATTACCTTTAATTTCATGTGCACAAAGGACTTATCAAATTTTTATGGGACTCCAACTGCAGTAGAAATTAGGCTTCTGCAACCCCCCCCCTCCCAAAAGCCTAAAACATGTGAAAATGAGTACCGATTTCAATGGGTCAATGGAATTCGTTAATTTCAAGGGCCAGGGCCTTTCCAATTGGGAAAAAGTGACAGTTGCTTGAAATTGGAAAAAATGTTCCACAGCGATTTTTTCTCTTATGTAACTGGTACCGATAAACGGTACCATTCCCAATGCCAAAAACCATTGATTTTTCCCAATTTTGAGACGAAAAAAATCCAAATATACTTTCTGAAAAGTAGACCGCTGACATCGTAATTTACTTAGTCTGAAACGTTGTACAAGTTAACTAAAATGTCCACTTCCGGTATTAAATCGAAAGTACAGATCATGGCAGTGCGCATGTTTTGTAGAACTATGACGATTCTAAAACAAGCCTAAGACGATTCCTTATGTCTCACAACAGCAAATATTAGCATAAAAAAGTTTGTAAAGAGATGACTACTTCTGGTTTTGCTCTCTTTTTTCTTTTCCTTTAGTTGAAATCATTTGCCGATACATTGGTAGAAAATCCCAATTTGTTCGATTTTGACGCTATTTTTCCAAATTGAATAGGTACCGTTACCAGTGGGTAGAAAAAAATCGCTGGTTCCATGCAAAGAAATAGGGAAAAAACCAATCCCGAGTGCTTTAAGGTATAATTGGACTCCTTCTGACTTTCAATTTGGTCAAAGCTTACCTCATTCAAATAAGCAGAGGCCAAAAAATTAGGCTTACTCAAGATTTTGAAGCAAAAAATTGTAATCTGTGGGTCTGTGACGAAGATTTATATCAGAACAATTAGGCTACTCTGCTTGATTTGTTTTCATTGTTTGGGAATTTCAAAGTAAAAATTGGGAAAAATACCTGCTTTTCAGCATTGGGAATGAGGTCTTATTTCGCCCCCCTACGGACCCTAAAAAATCTCTGGTATATACACATCTCTGCTATAAATAGGACAATTATTTTGGTGCATGTTGATGAAAATATGCCATAAATCAATATGAACAAAATTTAGGGAATGCATGTATAAATGCAAGATCGAACACTCTTGTACATGCTTTCATGATAAATTGACGTTTTCGGTAATTACCTTACGTTTTTGGTGTTTTTGCTAATTTCATGGACCTGAATTCCATCATTTATATCTGTTACATAAAACACATCTTGTAATCGCTGGATCTATCGTTGTTCTAAGATATTTTCTCTCCTTTGACAACCAGCGATAACCCCATTGTTAATTCCATGAATTTAAACTGTTCTGTCCAAACTTATATGTCTTCACCTGGCAGCCATGCTATATCTTTGTCAGATTGCGATCAGTCACAAGCTCGGAATTATCGAATTCCTGGATTAAATACAGCGGAATTCCACTTAATAGCGGAACAGAAGCATCACTGACATTTACAAGTTTCACTTAGGAAATGTCGCACATTTCAAAATACTTCATAGTTTTAACAAAATGATGCTTTGAAGGAGTGGTTTCTTATTGCAATTCACCTTTACAATAAGACCATGATTATTCATCTTCAACAGCTATAGTAGAAAGGGCTTTTTCACATGGTCATAGTGACAAAAGAAATGTGCTAACTGAAAAAACACCGACTCTATCATGTGAATAAAGACACTTAACTGATTGAACTCATTTTTAACACATCAACTTAAAGTTACAAAATTATCATTTTTTCCCAATTTGACAAAAATTGTCAACAATTTCCCCCCAATCATAATGGACCAGAACCTTATAGATCACTGTTCACACAGAATATTGAACAGAAGAATACCTACCTGGTGTATACATTCTCACTCTGCATGTATTTTTCCAACTTTTGAAGAGGAGTAAGTTTATAATCTGCATTGTACATATCATCACCTTCCAGAGAATCGTCAAGACCATATCCTATACAAAAACATTACTATATTGAACCAATACAACACAATCTTATGTACAATACCTTTGTTGATATTCATGTGAAAAAGGTCTCTGTTTTAACTTAACACTACAAAAATCTGCACAATAAACGTTTTCAAGTAGATAATAACATCTACAATTTGGGGTTAAAATCATGATTGCAAGTGATTAGTCATACAAAATAATATCTAAAGAAGCAACATGGTTATTGATGACCAAAACTAAACAAATCCCATGTGCGCGCATCGATTTTTCACGATTAATTCACACAAAGCCTTTGTTCATTACGTTGACTCACGTTTGTAAACAAATAATAATGCAAACTTATCTCTTAATAAAAATATTTACAGGTTCAACAAAGACAATCTCTCTGCTTAGAAAAACTGAATAAACAAAAATTTGGCGCGCATATCACCAAAAGCAATGTGTCCAAGAAGCCCTCAAAACAAAGGGGGAAGATTGACCTACTTACCATTTATGCTAATGATACAAATTTGTTACTCATTCATGACTAACTATATCGAGTTGAAAATCGATAGTTTTGGTAATGGTCACACTCAGACAAGCGGTCGGTCCAGTTTCTCAGACGCAGCCATGCGGTTCCACAACACCCATTCAAAACCCCTAATGCGCGGGAATACTTGTAGTTCAATAGGTCAGAAAAGTCCAGGTCATGTGACCTAGCCATCATGGCATCAAATTCTCGGGAAAATTCGGCGTCATGTTTGAATTTCAATCTACATGCACGTGTTACTTTGAAAATGTAAACAAATAACACCTAAACAAACTTAATACTACCTAAGAAACCTAAATACATTATGAAAACAATTCACACCCTGTACATTTTATTCATAATACATGAATAACGGCGCGAAAGAATACAAATCACAGACTTCGGGACGTTTTCTTCTCCGCAGCACTACATAATCACAAATACTATAATTAGGAGACTAAACAACTACACTTACCGTCATCAGGGCCTTCATTGCCTGGGTCCGAGTAAAATTCAATATCTGTAATGAGAAGAAATAGTAACTAAGTCTATACGCATGGCATATCTTCGAAGGCGAATAATTATAATGTGAGGTGGACTCACCCGCCATATTGGTAAAAACCACACACTGATTGTAACGTGAGATTTGATTGGTTGACCTCCACTCAGTGCTCGCATTCCATTGGTTCGTTTTCTTTTGTTATGCGAATGGCCACGAATTTTCACGAGTGAAATGGCGGAGTATAATTGTTGGATATATGACATTGAATTTTGGAATGCTCAGGATATAAAGCAAATAGATACTGTCAAATTTTGTTTCTCTGTGATATTTATAACACAATACTGCGATAATTGCACATTGATAAATATTTTACAGCCGTAAAGAAAACAAAAGAAATTGTTCTTTGTAGCTTGGGTGTGATAGGGCAATGGGTGCAACCATTAATTGGGAGCGTCCGCTACAAAAAGTAGGACCACGTGCTTTTGTTATGCAACTTGATCTTGCTGAATTAGGGGAGTGCGGTAAATGCCCGGTGAAATTTTTGTGAAGTAGACATAAATATAATAATCTAAACCTATTTTTGATAAGAAATTAGGTTCTAAAGTATTTTGAGGTATTGGCATGAAGATGCAGCCATGGTCGTTGTGAATGTGTCGTAGTGCTCAAGAAAGTGAGGTGACCAGTACTGGTGGCGGATCCATGATTTCTGGGGGGGTGGGGGGGGGGGGGGGGGGGGGGGGAGGGGGGGGGGCTAGAGGATCTGGTTTGGGGAACTCCAAGGATTTGAGGCTTTTAAGTTACATTTATGAGCTATACTTTATACTACATAAATCAATAGTTCTTTTGTACTTAATCCACTTATAAAAACAAACACCAATAACAAAAAACAATATTTTATTTTTTGCTTTTGCGTTCATTTAAGGATCTTTAGGTGGCATCATACATTTTATCAATTAAACATAACTCAAGGACGGATCCAGAGGGGTCCGGGACCCCCACCCCTCTTTTTTGGACCATATATGAAATGTTTTAAGAGTTGTTCAATTTTAACGAATCTTTGAGTCAAAATGATATGAAAGGTGGATACTTGAAAACATGTAATTGCATAATCCAGATTTATCAACACACCTGTGTATCATTTAATTCTAGGATAAATAAGACGAAATACTGATATAATTATATTTACGATATTTTCGTCATATATTACATAAAAGTTTTGTTTAAAAAGTAGACAGTTTGAAAGTGAAAAAAGATGTACCAGGAAATGCTCAGAATGCAGGATTTTGCATCATTTACCCCAGACACCCGGCCTCTTGGAAGTAACCAGATCTGAGTATGGCGATTAAAATGATTATCGAACTTTAAAACTAGTAGTAAACTAAACATTTCCATGTATAAAACTATCTCAAGGTGGTGTACGGTGAAAGTTGTGAAAAGTACCTAAAAGATTTTAAAGTGCTAGACCCCCCCCCCCCCCCCCTTCACAAATTCCTGGATCCGGCCTAGCCTTACATAATACCATATACACATGCATACCATATATATGCTAAGGATTTGTGTATAGGTCTGGAATTGGCTCAAAACAAAACAGACTGAAAATACATTTAATATACCAAGGATGTCATATATGGGAAGTAAAATGAAAAAATTAACGAAGTATTAAATGTCCCGAACACAGATATGGTACCAAGGGACAGTGCCTGTGCCTATTGTCTTGTACTTACGTATTTGAGACAGCTCGTTTATCTAGATATTTTTATTTAACAGCGACAAAAAGGGGGCGGATCCAGGAATTGTGGTTACGGGGGGCGCCATGCACATTGTGACACAGTGGGTCCAGAGGGCGAAGCCCCCGAAAGCTCCTGGATTTTACAAATTTTATGGGGCTTGAAATATTTCTCCTATTAAATCATTTGTACTATTTTCTATCATTTTAATAAGTTGAAATTAATTAAATGACCCAAATTTTAAGGTTTTGGGGGGGGAAATAAGTTCTCCTAATAAAGTAATTCAAGAAATAAAAGAATTTTGTCATTTATTTCTCTGGAGTGGAAGAAATTATTGCTTCTTTATCGCTTAGTACATTTTCCGAAACAAGATACCGCGATTTACCTCACTTTGAAAATTTTAGGGGGGAGGGGCGCACGCCGGCTGCGCCCCCTCTAAATCCGCCACTGACAAAGAGTAAATTATGCATACGTATTCCCGCTTTTAACATCATTTTACTTCTTTGTTCGAGTTTGAATTGCAGGGTTGGCAAAAAAAGTGGTTAAGACCGGGCCAGTGGTCAATACTGGTTACAACCGGTCAATACTGGTTAATACTGGTCGATTGAAAATTATTTGGTCATTATAGTCTGTGTTATTTATTTAAATGTTTAAGTGACCATTATGGTAAATACTGTAATTCATAACATGCACTATCAGTTTATAATATACTTATAAGCCATAATATTAAATAAAATAAATGTACAAATGACTCTGTTGAATTGGGGAAGATGTAAAAGTTTCTGTTCAAATCCCTTAGTTTAACAAGAACTACCTATAAGTATTGTTTCATTAATCTTAAATAAACATTTGAGGGGGTGGGTTGGTGATGTTTTCATAACAATAACACCCACACTGGTCATCTCTGGTCCCAGCCTATGCTTATTAACACCTGTCAGGTAATGTCCTGCTACCTTCTATTCTTAATCCGTCCAGGTACATGTATTAATAGGTCTGTCTCCAATTGCCAAGTAATGTTATAAAACTGTGGACCCTCTGGTAGGTACTGAAGATATTTCGGTCAGTTTCAGCGAACCAAATATATTAAACTTATGAATTACATTTGATTATCTAATGAAAAATATTAATCAACAATTGATCCATATAATGAAAAGACTTGATTTATCTTTCGTTATCTTTGCAAAAAATGTACAAAAATAGGAAAATGTACAGTTTAAATCACAATTGACCACTTGGGGAGTATTGACCGGGACGGTTTTAACCGCCCAACCCTGATGAATTGTTATATCTATGCATCCTATAATGTCAAATCTAATATTTTCTTATATTTCTAGTCACTAAAATTTGGAGGCGGGACCCCTCTAAATCCGCCACTGAATACAGCAACCCCTCATACTAAATTGTTTTGCACGTCTCGAACATTGAAATCCCCACCCCCCCCTCCTTTGAAATTGTACCGAATATTCCGTCATGCTATTCAGTTGTAAAATAATAAGTGTTGCTAGTACATGTTGGAAAAAATTACATGCATGGACCACGTACCACCCTCGTGGAAAGAATTTGTGAATCCTCCTCGCACAGCACTATGTTAACGCGGATCTGAACGGCCTTCTTATAGTGAACACATTGTACAACTGCGGTCCCCACCATTCAAGGGGAAATCGTGCATTTTTTAAATGTTTGACATTTGAAATATTAAAGTAAGGGTGGATCCAGAAATTAAAACATTCAAAGCCGGGGGGGGGGGAGGCTGTGACCCAGGATCAATTTTTTTTTTCCTATAGGAAAGTTTCAGACCCCAGAATGTCACAAAATGACATATCTTTGGTGTAAGATTTTCAACTAAAAGGAAA